>NC_057805.1:431159072-431212660 GCF_018294505.1 Triticum aestivum
AGGAGGTCCGTTTCCTCTATTTTGCGGTACGCCACACCCCACCCGATCAACAGGACCCCCGTTTCGACCGTAGGAGGTCCGTTTCCTCCGTTTTGCGGTAGGCCACACTCCTCCCGATCAACAGGACCCCCGTTTCGACCGTAGGAGGTCTGTTTCCTCTGTTTTGCGGTACGCCACACCCCTCCCCATGAACACGACGCATTCCATTGCCTCCCCATGAACACGACGCATTCCGTTGCCTCCCCATGAACACGACGACGACGCTGTTTCTCCGTTCCGACCCAGCCATGTACACGAGCCCTCGCCGTACGTATGCGCGAGTAGGCGTTCGAGACCCTGCCCGTATGTACGTATGTGGCCGTATTTTCTTTCTTGCACCCTGGCCGTTGTACGTACGTGTACATGCTACATGCGCGCCTCTACTACGACATGTACGCGCCTCTACTACGACACATGCGTGCCTCTACATCGACCAGTATATATACGTACACGTTCGCGACCAGAATGACAACGCTACGTACACTTCGACCAGGTGGGTCCTGACTGTCAGGCACTTCCTTGCCCGCGAAGATGTAGCTGGTGGGTCCCAGCAGTCAGGGGGCGAATCGTTTTGGTTTTTTTTGCCCGGACGCACTTCCTTGCGTGCGAAGATGTAGCTGGTGGGGCCCAGCAGTCAGGGGCGCGAATCGTTTTTTTTCGGACACACTTCCTTGCGTGCGAAGGAGTACCAGGTGGGTCCCAGCAGTCAGGGGGGAAACGTTTTTTTTCGCGAAATACGGTGGCCCGTCCGGTTGGTCCCTGCTGTCAGGTGGAGGAATCATTATTTTCCGCGTAATAAGGAGGCACTTCCTTGCTGCCGCCGTGGACCCAGCTGTCAGCCTCTCCACATACAGTCCACGTCCGATGGAAGTCGTTCCTTGACCACGTTGACCACGCCGCAGCGAGAGCACCAGGGCGGTGGACGACGGCGAGGCCTAGGAAGGGGACGACGCGGAGCCGGTGAAGACGCGGCAGTGGATGCCCACGCAGAGAGGAGTATGAGGGTTCACTCGTTCGGCTGCGGTGTGAGGCTGCAGTCGCCGCAGGGCCTGGCCAGCGGTGGGAATAGTAGGGGCGGTGAGGCCTCCGCGGCAGCACAGCTTGCCACGGGAGGCAGGAGCAGGCGGCACGACCGGCGCTGCTTTGGGCGGCTGGAGCAAGAAGACCAAGGTTGAAGAAGCACTACGGCCGTTGGATGGACATCGTACGGTCACTGGAGGTAGAATCATTCATATTGACTAAGTTGACAAAGCCCTCCGTCCCCGTCAACTTAGTAGGCCCACAAGTCAGCCTCCCACCAAGGTGGGTCCCAGCTAGCAGGGGGAGTATTCATTTTTTGTGCGTAATAAGGAGGCACTTCCGGTGGGTCCGAGCTGACAGCGGGGGGAACGTTTTTTTCGCAAAATACGATGGCCCGTCGGTGGGTCCCAGCAGTCAGGGGGAAACGTTTTTTTTCACGAAATAAGGTGGCCCGTCCGGTGGGTCCCCGCTGTCAGGTGGAGGAATAATTATTTCGCGTATAATAAGGAGTAACTTCCTTGCGGCCGCCGTGGACCCAGCTGTCAGCCTCTCCACGTACAATACTCTTCCGATGGAGGTCGGTCGTTGACCACGTTGACCACGCCACGCCAAGAGCACCAGGGCGTGGACGACGTCGAGGCCTAGGAAGGGGACGACGCGGAGCCGGGGAAGACGCAGAAGTGGAAGCCCGCGCGGAGAGGAGTACGAGGGTTCACTGGTTCGGCTGCGGTGTGAGGCTGCCGTCGCCGCAGAATAACAGGGGGTGTGGGTGAGTGGAGGGATGGCCTGGCCAGCGGTGGGAGTAGTATGGGGGCGATGAGGCCTCCGCGGCAGCACAGCCGGCCATGGGAGGCAGGAGCAGGCGACACGACCGGCGCTGCTTTGGGCGGCTGGACCAAGAAGATCAGAGGTTGAAGAAGCACTACGGCCGTTGGATGGACATCGTACGGTCACCGAAGCTAGAATCGTTTATATTGACTAAGTTGACAAAGCCCTAGGTACGCTCCAACTTAGTAGGCCCACAGGTCAGCCTCCGAAACGGTGCGCCCCAGATGTCAGGGGGAGGAATCATTTTTTGGGCGGCCGAAGCTAAGAATATCCGAGATTGAAGAAGAAGCACGACATCCGTTGGATAGACATCCAACGGCCACTGCTGCTAGAACTGTGTGTTGACTATAATAAGTTCACAAAGCCTTGCATACACGTGAACTTATTTTTTTAGGGGACGCGTCACTTAGTAGGCCCACAAGTGTGTGGCAGAGAACTTATAGCCCATTTGCATTTTGTAAGAATGTACAGCCCATTTTTGAATTCTAATGGAATTTACAACAGCCCATTTACAGTTTGTTAAAAGTACAACCCATTTTCTAGCTAGGACAACGATTAATAATTTCAACCAACCATTGAAGACAGAATTCAATAAAATTTCCCACATTTTGATGGGATCCGAAATATTTTTATCCCGAAATTTCTAGTCAGATTAGATATAAATTTGTATTACGTAAAAATCCAACGAAACATTGCGCGCGCAACAATGAAAATTTAAGATTTTCAAAATCCATAAATAATATTTTATAAACTAATTTCGTGTTTGGTGCATTTTTTTATAGTTACTGCCCAGTTTTTATAATTACATCCCATTTATTATTTTTTAAAGCCCATTTTCCTGTTAAGCCTAATGCATCCCTCCTAGGAAAGATTTGTAGCCCAGCGGGGCAGAGAATAACAAGTTGACCTTGCCTGGGTATTCCTCGAAAAGACGTATAGCTGGGCTAGCCATTTTCATCTTGAAAAAATTACTATCTGGGCTGGATATCTGGCCTGGGCTAGACGGGCCACAGCCCGCCTAGTTAATACCCTGCTCTCCTCTGAACAACAACGAAATCATCACCAAGAAAAACTCTGTAGTGCTCACGCCTCAAAAACACAAATACTGCTCGAGCTGCTTGGTCCCAGCTGTCGGCCGCACCTTGTGCAATTCTCTCGTTTATATTGACTACATAGGTTCACAATGGTGTGGGACCGTGATGTCAGGAAACCAGGAGAAAGCAAAAAAATATAGTTGTACATAATAAGGAGGCACTTGCATACGTACGGCTATGGCCCTAGTGGGTCCCTGGTGTCATCCAGTCAAAATAAAGTCATCTCCTGAATCCTCATGTTCGTTGACGATGTTAATAATGCTCGGTGCCACGGCGAGCGCAACAACTCGAAGGACAATGGAGAGGGCCTCGCGGGCCCTACGGATGGTCTGATACAGCGCGTGCTGCTCATTCAGGAAGCCAGGATCATCGGACACCTATGAGCACCTTCGAGAAACTGAGACGGCATGAAACGGTAAGGCCGCGCTTGGGAGCTCTGGTTTATTTCAAACATGTATTAACATACAAGTGTAATTTACTCGTCATCGAAAACAACACGTAAAATACAGGCGTAATGAAACCGAGGGCCCGAGGTCTGTAAGTAAAACCGGCGGGTTACGCGTGTAATTTGAGAGACCAGTGTATATTTTACGAGCACTGTTATATGGACGACATTACCAGACGATACATGCACGGCGTGCGTATCATGCCATCCATGGGCAAGGCTGAAACAGCAGCTAACGGCTGGATTAGCAATCGTCCGAGTGTCGTTCGGCGTTTTTATCGTGTGTGAAGTACTTCTGATATTTTACTAGTTGAAATCGACCAACCAAGCGCCTTCGCCCGAGATATGCTTTAATTTACAAGCGTCAGTTTTACAAGCGGTTTTGGTTGGAAAACGACGATCCAGTCACGGCCTAATATCATGAGTTGGTCGGAAGATCACATGGTTTCACGTCTAACCTACCCGACTTGTCGTATAGGCTATGAATGAAACATCAGACGATGAACTTCTTAAGCACGGAAACAACAGAAGAGGATGATCTTCTTAACAAGCAAATCACTGGCATTAGAGGATGATCGTGTGTGAAGCATTATTCTCAGGAGGCACGCTGAACAGCTCGTGATGCCGCATTCCACAACATTCCAAGCTCAACTTTGCAATCAAACACAAGGCCTGGCATTACATAGACAATATTTAGAACAAACTCTTAACACAGGAATATCTCAGCAGAGTAACTATTTACTTCTAAACTGAACACAGGAATAGGAAAAAACACTCGACGCTGCTCACAGCAAGGGCGTCCCACTCAAAAATATCAAATGCATGTCTTCTGGCTAACATCAATGAGCAAATTTTGACAAGGTTTTCCAATTCCAATATATTAAACTAACGTCTTCTTGCTAACATCAATGATTAAACTTTGACAAGCTTTTCCCATTCAAAATATGTAATGCCTATGATCGCGGAGTCCTGTCGTAGCTTCTTGTACTTGTTTGGGCACTTTTTGCCCAGGGCACTCCACGTGTTGTTAAATTGCCAATGGTCTCTGCAGACTAGTCATGTCACCGGTGTCTAATAATACTCTATAAAGCTTCTCGGTCATTCTTTCTGTAATGTAGCGCAAACAGTGACTGCTTCTTTCTGCAAAGTGGAACGACCAACTAGACCCAGTAATGCAGCAGTTTGCCTTGGACACATTGGCTCCTTTTGTGCAGTTCAACTAAAATCAAAGTCAGAATAAAACCGAGCTTTAATTTTGATATCCCTGTAAGCAACAATAGGTATAAGGGAAACAATTACTGAGAAATAACGATTGATGACTTGTACTCCCAGAAGAAAAGCATCTACTGATCTACTTTATCTTAATGGGAAACAAAGCAGGAGAGTAGCAATTCTCCATCAGTGTGATTCATTCATATTGACTGAGACATTACCTTAACAATGCCTTGTTTCAACATGTATAAAGAACGACAAAGCAAAAAAGTACCATTCCTAAAACAATGCAACTGATTCATTTTAACAGAGACATTATCTTAACAATACCTTGGTTAAACATGTAGAAAGAACTACAAAGCAGGATAGTACCATTCCTAACAAGAGTTGCAGTTTTGAACTAAGATTCAGCAGTTAATTAATTCTGAGAGTGGCATTGCTTAATTTTACCAGCGGCATTAGATTAAAGAAAAGCATAAACAGTTCCAGGGGAGAGTGGACAGAACAACAGTATGTGCTTCCATCTACTTATAAAGGGGGTGATGCAGAGTTTGTTGTAACAAAGCAACAAGCATCATGTCTGGGTTGGTCCCATTTTTGTTCACTACTTAATGGGAAAAGACAGCAATACAATAGCTTCAATTCAACATTTATTTAAAACAGTACCAATACAAGTAGCACAACATCTCAAAGCACATTGCACAATCATGTGGATGAAGGCCTGTACTGACCTTTCATGAGACGGACAAGATAAAATACGAATCTGCCAACACGAATAGGAAATCCAATCTCGTTTTGTGCAGTTGCACTGAAATCAAGCAAAGTGTTTTGTGTAGCAAAGCAAAATGTCGCAATAGCAACAAGTTGAATAGATATCCCTGTTTAAACAGAGGCAAAAAAGGAATCAATTACTGGCTAATAAAGGAGGATGAAACATGCGGCCACAAAAATGGTAATCCCGCCAATCCCTAACAAGTGTTGCAGTTTTGAAATAAGATTCAGTAGTTAATTCTGAGAGTGACATCAATTACTGGCTTATAAAGGGGGTGATGCTGAATTTGTTGTAACAAAGCAACAGGCATCATGTCTGGGTTGGTCCCATTTTTGTTCACTACTTAATGGGAAAAGACAGCAATACAATAGCTTCAATTCAACATTTATCTAAAACAGTACCAAAACAAGTAGCACAACATCTCAAAGCACACTGCACATCATGTGGTTGAGACCAAGATTTGAAACAACTCGCCACGAAGACTGGAAACAAATCACGATCTCCTTTTGTGCAGTATCACCAAAATTAAGCAAAAGCACCGGCGTGACATTCAAGTTGAACTGCACAAAACACTCTTAAAAAGTAAGTCTTTCGAGTAGCGAAGCAAAATGTCGCAATAGCAACAAGTTGAATCGATAGCCCTGTTTTAACAGAGGCAAAAAAGGAAACAATTACTTGCCGATAAAGGAGGATGAAACAAACGGTGACAGAAAGAAGCATCTAACTTATCTTGGATGGAAAACAAAGTAGGACAGTATCATTTATAAAACGGTTGCATTGATTCATATTAACACAGACATTCTCTTGAAACAACATTCGTTAAAAAATGTAATTTACTTTTAACAGTGGCATTGCTTCAATTTTCCGGCGCCATTCTTAGATTAACAACAGCAAAATAGCTGTATGGGACATGCCAGCACCATGTGCGTCCACACGTTTAAATGGGTCATGCAGAGTATGTAGCCAAGAAGCATATATGCGCTGGTCCCATATTTGTTCTCTTTGAACCTTCTTCCTATTTGAGGGCAGCAAATCTAGTCCTGCACAAACAACCCGATCCCCAGTTTCTTTCCCTTTTCAACAAAGAGATCGGTTCCTTACAGATGTGTGTACTGGGTTACCCCTTTTTCCCTTTTCGACCTACAAAGCGGCTGGATAGCCAGTCTATACTACTTTCCGCCCCTCCTTTCCTCATTGAACCACGTCCTAGATTCTTGCTCCAGCCCACCGCACCCTTCTTTCCTCTTTGAACCAAGACCTAGATTCGACTACAGATCGAAAAAGATCCACATGCAGCTAGAGCAACGACGGTTTCAAAGAAACTTATACCTTAGGGTCGTCGGGATGTGGCAGGGCGTGCGGCGGGAGGCCGGATCTGCCCACACTACGTACAGCAGCGAGGAAGTAGGGGTCGGTGGCCCTCCCACACAGGCGCTGGGTGAAAGAGAACAGCGCAGCCGGCAGTGGATTGCCTCCCTCGCCGAAGGCGACAGAGTGAACGCTGCACCTCCTCCCCTTCCCGGTGCGACGGGATACGGACGCCTCCTTCACCAGCTGTGAGGGGGGAGAGAGAGACAAGAGGCCAACACAGTCTTGTTTAGATCTGGTGAAGAGAGGGTGAGAGACTGTGAATATAGCAAACCCTAGCAAATGAACGCTGAGCCTCCAGCGTGTAACATATATGGAGAGGGTGAGAGAGCGAGACGCGAGAAACTCTGTCAAACAAGAGGCTATAATGGAGTCAAAAAATCTCTCCATAGCAGTGGTTTTAAATAGAATACACGCGTTCCCGGAAAAAAGAAACGAAAACTGGCGGACAATTTTTTAAGGGTCTGTCTAGGACACATCTAGATGTGACATAAGTTGATGTCCACTCTGTTTGTGGTCTATTTTTTCCTAGTTTTTTTTTGTTTCTTGTTGCTACATTATATACTTGTGGGAGCTTAGATGTGATATCCTTAAATAACATCTAGATGTGAATTAGACAAACTAATTTTCTAACGTACCAAGAAAGAAAACTCGATCAAAAACACGCCCCCGCTTCCAGGTCGCGAGAGTCGTCGCGCACACACACATAGACATAGACATGCATATCCGTGTTTACGTAAAATTCCATTTCCATCTCCATCTCCAATCATATTTGTCCAACTGGCACATTATTTACGTTGTTAATTATATACGCAGCAATATTAACGTACAACATCTCTTGTTTGCGCACGTCCGGACCGCTGCCACGGGCGGTCCTGACCAACCCGAACCCTCTTCATCACCCGCGCGTGCTTCCCGCCCGAAACGGTCAGTGCCGTATTCATGCCCGGCCAGAGCCGACGCGACCTCTCACTGGCGCCGGCATTGAAGCGGCGCGCCGGCATTGAAGCGGCGCGCCGGCCGAGAGAGCGTCGCCCGCGCCGCTTTCGGGTGCACGCGGCTGCTCCGCGTTCAAAGGTCGCAATAGCCGGCTACAACATGCATGTAAAAAGTTCTTGGGAGTCCGTGCTACAGCTAGCTGTCCTCCCCCAACTCGTCAACTCTTCCAGTAGTGCTAGTACTCCATGGCGCGATCCATCGACAAGCAGGCGGGAAAGTTATCGTATACTCGTTTTGCGGTGAGTGGCATGCCGAGCGACCGTGTGGGGTCAAGACATGGAGGAGGGTGAGACACGAACACGACAGACGTGATTTAAATGTTGGTTTTGCTCGATGGCGCGATCCAACGAAACGAAACGTTGGTTTCTCTCCGTTTCCATTTTTTCTCCGGAAAAACGGAAACTTTCCACTCCATTTTCATTCCTATTCCAAGGTTGCCCCGTTAGAACATTCCATCAAATACAAAGGAAAACTAACACGCATGCTGATGCATCTCAATGATTCACAGATCATAGCCAATATTTACTTCACAACTAAAGAAAAAAGTTGTGAGAGCGTGTACGAAAGAAAAACTACTGATGGGGTCGCTACAACTTAAACCCTAAACCCTAAACATGATTTAATTTCCTGGCCAGGTAGAACCTGTCGAAGGAAAGACGGCTGGCACCCTCGGATCATACGATGCTTTTGTGCAGTTCCACTAAAATCGACCTGTGCATCCCTGATGGCAAAGATATTGAAGAAGTGTGATTAGAATAATAGTACTGCCACTAGTTCATGAGACATAAACTCATCACAAGTAGAAGCCGGTAGAAGTAGAGAAAGATCAACATGGAGATGGAGCTACGGCAGTGGAGCAAGCCGGCTCCAAAAGGAAGATGGACTACCTGGGACGTCGGGCTGTAGCTAGAAGGGCGGTTGGGACGCGGCATCGGCCCATACCGCGGTGACCCCCGATTGGGACGCACCGACTGTGGGTTTTCTCCCTCGCCGATGTCGACCGTGTCTACGCAGAACATTGTTCCCTTCCCCCAGCTGCGGGATCAGGCCCGTCGTTCTATGCTTGTGAAGAGAGCAACCTAGGCAAGCAGGCTTGTAGCTTAGGCTCCTGCTAGTGTATATATAGTGGTTTTATTTTTCTCTCCATATCAACCATTTTATATTGCGTACGTGTCATTCAAGAGTGAAATGATGGTTGCTTCTTCCGACTAACTTACTGTGTGATTTGACTGCTCCTTAGTGGCCCCTACACGTACTCCCCCTACGTGTATGCAACAGTCACACGTACACATGGATGCAAAAACGCGCACGACGCCCTAATGCATGCATGTCCGAGAACACGACGGAAGACACACGGTCACGCTCAAGTGCTCAACCTACACGTGCATGCACACACATACTCAGTCAGGGTGAGCTAGTGTCCGTATAAACACCGGAAAATATCTATATTGAGCGCAATGAGCGTATTATGAAGTCCACTGACTGTATTTTTACAAATATACAGTGACAGACAGTGTATTTATCTCGTTTGAAATTAAGCCATATTAACTGGAGAGGAGGCAGTATGGACTAGCATTACTTTGCCGTGTCCCGTCAACTTGCCGAACGAGGAGAAGGTTGCAGGATGGGAGAAGCTTGCGCGCGGTGGCTCGCAGAACAAGGAGAAACTTTTGACTAATGCAAGCTCTCCCTCGCTCAGGTGGTGGATGTGCAACAGTTAATTCGGTGTCAGATTGCCAGAAGCATACACTATACTACTAGTGCTATTATTGTTTGACTTCCTGAATAGGCGAACAACCAAGCGCAAAGTTTACTAGTACTACTACTATAGTCTATAAAGGTACGTACTATACTAGTACTAGGAACCGAATGGAGGAGCGTCTGCACTCTTATTATAGTTTTAAAATGTGATAAAGCAATCTTCAACACATTTGGTTCTCTTCGAGGGTTCTCGCATGTGATAATGGCAGTTGATTGCATGGAACACTCGCCACAATTCTCGCTTAATTCTGGCTCATATCCTATTACAAATAGTAGCGCTCGGTAATATTTCCTCTTTTTTTGTTATTCAGCATGTAAACAGGTCAGCAAACCTTGCGGCGCATCTTCGTGCGAACCGTGCTTGCTGCACTTTGAATGTGGCCGAGAGCTGGCTTGATGAAACACCTCGCTTCCTACTTCTTTTTTTGCGGGGTACCTCGCTTCCTAGTGACCAGTGTCTTGGCTGATCGTCCTAAGAATGCTTATATATGAATAAAGCTCTCTCATTTACCCGCAAAAAAGATTAAGCCATATTAGCCGGAAAGGAGGGAGTATGGACTAGCACTACTTTTTGGTGTGTCTCGTCAACTCGCAGAACGAGGAGAAGCTTGCAGGACAAGGTGAAGCTCGCTTACGCCTTTTGACTAATGCAGAATTCGGTGTCAGATTGTCAGAGGCATACACTGTAGTACCCAACATGCGGAGTACCATCATTGTTTGACTTCACGAAGAGGCGAAGAGCCAAGCGCAGTAGTACGAGTAGTACTACTACTAGAACCGCATGGTGGAGCGTCTGTACTCTTATTTTTTATCTCTGATAAAGTACACGTTTATTCCGAAGAAGGGCGGAAAACGGCAGCCCAACATGTAATAAATGATATCGATCAACCAACCATGCTCGAATATATCTTGGCCTCCGTGCAAGCCCATCTGTGTGTTCTCGCTCCTCGTCTCTCTCAAGGAACGGCGGGTTGGCTCTTTGCCGTCAATTGAGATCGGTTTGCTCACACTCCTGTCCCACATGTCAGTGATATGCCAAGAGGAGGTGCGTTGACCGACTGGCCATACGTGTACTTGGTTTTGCACCTTCATACTACTCCTCCCTCCGTCACAGTTTACAGGGCGCGCTTCATTATGATGCATTTCTCTCAATGCATTTCCAACACTAGAGAGACTTTAGACGCGTTTGGTTTAATGCTCAATTAATTAGGGCGTGGTAACTGCAATCAAGTCCACAATTTTCTCTCCACGTACTGTACTACTTCGGAGTGGAGTAAGTGCATGCATGTGTGTACCCGGGGTGGAAGCACTGCATGCATGTGTGTACGCATTATTCCCTCTAGTAATAGACGCGGTGCTATAACTACCAATGCTATTTTTCAGGCCGATCGCTAGTCGCCTTGGTCCCACAGATTTTTTTTCTTTTTTCTGAAGCGCGCTGTATAAACAGTGACGGATGGAGTAGTATGAGTGGATTCAAAGAAGAGCATATTGATGGTTGCTTCTTCAGAGCAACTTACAGTGGGAAAGGTGGGGCTTATGATTGGACTGCTCATTACTCACTATTAATGCGGCGCAACGACCGGGCTGAGTCTCTCATGCGGTTGTGCACTACCCCCTCGATTCTTAAATATCCTCTGGAGTATTTGTCTTTCTAGAGATTTCAACGAGTGACTACTCAAATATTTGTCTTTTTAGATATTTCAAATGGACTGGCACATGCGGATGTATATAGACATATTTTAGTGTGTAGATTCACTCATTTTGCTCCGTATGTAGTCACTTGTTGAAATCTCTAGAAAGACGAATAAAATGTTTAGGAACGGAGGGAGTACACATACGAAGCAAAATGAGTGAATCTACACTCTAAAATATGCCCGTTTGAAATTTGTAAAAAGACAAATATTTAGGAACGAAGGAGTATAATTTTGTGCATGGCACATGGACCCGGATGATGAAGAGGCTTCTGGCAATGCTATCAAGCTTCCATCATTTGTTTACATAATTGACGTACTATACAAATAATTTTCCAGCGACATGAAATTGTACAATGGTGTGAGCTTTCAGCTTTAGTTTCACGTGTCTTGCCATCGATGCTCTTTCGGAAACAATAAAAAACTAACTTCCTTGCTAATGCATGTCAATTATTAGCAGATCAGAGCTAATAATTACATCACAACTGAAGACAGAGTTGTGAGAAGGTGTTAAATTAAAATTGATCCATGCTTTCATTGGCAGCAATGTCCCCCCAGCTCTGTCTAAATCAACAAGGCATGTTGGGAAAAAAAAAGTAGCTGTCTGGAGCATGCAACATTCCGATCATTTTGTGCAGTTCCACTAAAATAGAGCTGAGCGTCCCTGTTCCAAAGATATTAAGTGTGATTACGATAATAGAGGACTGCTGATGAAATAATAAACACACAAATAGAAGCCGGTCACCTTTGCAGTCTCTCTTAAGACTAACTAGTTGGAGAAGATTAGGCTCGGAGTTGGATGAGGAGGATAGAGCAAAACCAATCTCCCTTTGTGCAGTCGCACTGAAATGTAGAGACGTTGCCCGTGTGACATTTTAGTACAACTGCACAAAACACTCTTAAGAAAAAACTGATTTGTGCAATTCACCAAAAGGTCGCAATAGCAACGAGTAGAAAGGAAACAATTACTGGCCAATAACAGTTGATGACACATGCGACGACAAAAAAGAAGCATATTCCTTGTCCTAAGGGAAGATAACAACATGGTTGTGTTTGTCTAAAACGGTGTGAGGACGAGAATGCAATTTGGAAAGTACGCCGGACGAGCTACGTTTTGGGCAAAGAACTATGGAAGATCCACATGCAGCGACGTGGGAAGACGGGCAGTGGAGCAAGGCCGGAGGGGATACCTGGAGGTCGTCGGGATGTAACTAGGTGAGCGGCGGCGGGCGGAATCTGCGAGTAGGTGGCGTAGGCCCTGCCGCGCCGGAGCTTGGTCAGAGAGAACGGCGTGTACCGCAGATCGAGACGTGCTTCCTCGGCGCCGTCAAATGGAGAAATGATGCACTTCCTCCCTTTCCCCCGGCGGACGGGATGCGGTCGCATCAGTGACCAACTGTGAGAGAGAGAGAGGCCACCGCACTCCCTTTCCCCCCGCGGTCGGGATGCGGCCGGATCAGTGACCAACGGTGAGAGAGAGAGGCCACTGCAGCCTTGTGTGAGATACTCTGAAGAGTGACAAACCAGGCAGGCAGGCTCCATTGTATATAGTGAGCGGACTACCTTTTTCTCCATAAAAATCGTTTTATATTCTGTGTACGTGCCATTGAGCGCTATAACTTTATTTAAAAATAACGCGGCAACGCGTCAAGTCGAACTTTGTTTCGTGCACGCGTGGTACACGACCTCCCTAGGTAAACAACCGCTACAGGCGTTCAAATTAGCACGTGGGCTGCCATTTCATAAAGAAATGAGCTCCACCATGTACCCGCGCGGGTGTGGCTGGGCACGAAGCGTGAGTACGTGCACGGTGCACCTATTCTCTTCTTGTATACGTACACCACCTACGTGGGGTTGTGTGAGAGAGATACAAACCTAGAGAGATATAGTGTGTGGGTTCTTGAGAGTTTTTTTTGGGGGGTGTCAATCAAAAAATGTGTGTGAAATAGAGTCCTGGATATAACATATATATAGAGGGGGCGATCCACGAGAAGAGAGTGGAGGTATCATCGGCTTGAGGTGTCCATAGAATCGAAGAGAGGGATGATGTGTGTGTGTGCGCGCGCGATCGATAAAGAGTGCCATCGAATTTGTGTGTGCCCACGTCAATGATATAGAGTGACTGGCCTACTGGAACATGAGATGGGACATGTGCAGTTTGTCTCTGTGGCATGGATACCTACCTGCAGCGCTCGACTATCGGTGTGTGGTGGGGGAAGAGGGAGGCCCAATTAACTATAGAGGTACAATGGCTGGTATATGTGTGGAGGAGGAGAGAGGCCTACCTCATGTATTAAGGGGATCGATCTGCCTCATGTAATAAGGGAGATCGATCGGCATCCATGCATATGTGTAGGAGAGGAATAAGGTTGGGAGAGAGACAGAGCTAGAGTGTTGGAGGGGGTGGTAGTGGAGTTGCTTCTAACAAATGGTGGGATAGGCTTGCTAGACAAACGGAGGGCACGCCCGCAATATCAATAAGAGAGGAGATGGCTGCTTGTTGTCTGTGCACGTGCGTGTGAGAGACGGGTCAGGAGGCATGCATGAATGATGAGGGGGGACGATGTGGCTGTGGTAAGCAGACGTAACTACATAGGAAGATCAATCGCCCTTTGTTAGAGAAAGGAGAGACATAACTTGTGAGGTACGTCGATCGATGGGGGGTAATTAAAGTCGATCTAGGTATATGTTCGGAGATCGATCGGTATACATGCATGTGTGTGTTAGAAGCAAATGAGGCACGAGGAGAAGGATAGAGAGAGAGTGATGCATGTAGGAGATGGTACGAGAGGCATACTATATCGAGGGGGGAGGAGTGTGCGAGTACGAGAACGATGAAAAGAGTGGTGGGAGTGAGGCATGGACGGTGACAAGAGAAGAGGGGAAGCTTGTGTTTGTGCTAGGCACACCTGGCTAGAGAGGCATATCGATCGATGTGTGCCATAAAGAAGGAGCTGGGGGGGCCTACACACACCGTGGGTGAACGACCTAAAGTGAAAAGACAAATTTGCGCGATGGAGCTAGAGAATGCTGAGGGAGGGTGAGAGGGATGCGGGCGTGTGCATGCACAAGAGAAAGTTAGTGCTAGCTACAAACATAAGAGGGTTGTGTGGGTGTAAAAGACAAATAGAGATCATATATACTTCATTATAAAAAGCGAATTCGGATATTTGAAGAATTTATCATAGTGTTTCAAACTGACGCATGTGTGAATATATATAACGGTGATACACATGGTGTGGTTATGAACATGTTATACTACATTTAATATATTTTATCTCTACTCTCATAAAAAAACGGAGTTGTTGATGATGGTGTGCTTGCCATCCTGCATTATAGGCCGTCCGATTTATATCTGGCGGATAGCAAGGAAACTATGATGGTTGAGTTGGCAACAATCATGATTGTAGATTCTTATTGAAATAGAGAAATGAATTCAAATTTAGTTCGAATTGCAGCGGTAGTATAGACATTTGGAATGCACTAAAATGTTGGTATGAGTAGGCTACATGCATTATACAGCAAGCGAAAAAATTTAATCGGACACAACATGGATTCATACTCCCTTCTTCCATCTATATAGGGCGTAATGAGATTTTTAAGACCGCCTTTGACTATTGACAAGATTAATAGTACATGACATGCACAATGTGAAAATTATATCATTGAAAGAACCTTTCACAGACGAATTTAACGGTGTGCTTTGTGTAAGTTGCATGTCATATATCATTGCTCTAATATTTGGTCAAAGTTAGCATCGAAAAACGCATTAGGCCCTATATAGTTGGAAGGAGGGAGTAGCTTTGAATAGCATTTGTATAGTAAAACGGGGCAAGACTCTCTCTTTGTGTGGTGTGAATAGTTTTATTTTTTTCGTTTTCTTTTTGGTTGAGGGAAGTGTGAATTGATTTGGTACGTACAAGTAAAATATTACTACACGTTAGGCTTGTCCCTAAAATTCAACCCGCGTCTTGTTATATCCCGAAAATTCAGATATCGTGCTCCCAAAACTGGCGCCTTCACAACCCGCGCCTTGCTATCCTGAAATTACAACACGCGCAAAAACTCCCTCCAGCTGCCAAATCCCGACATGCGGAATCCCCCTTCTAACCCTGAGCCGAAAGCGCCGCTAGTTCAAATCGGTGGGGGGTACTTTTGTAAAACACCCTACATTTTGGACAAGCACGTCCCTAAGTCATGCTTCACCCCCTCCCATTGCCCCCTTTTCGCCATTCGAAATCCCAGGCCGCCATAACTTCTCCGCTCCAGCCGCGAAACCCCACCCTCCTCCGTCCGCCACATCACCGCTGCCCAGCCGGAGCCTCTTCCCTGACAACGTCGTCCACCGCAACAGCTCGACGTCCTTCGTCCACCTCCTTGGATGAAGATCCGTCGTCCATCTCGCCGTCCTGCCGGTTCAGCCGCCCCGTCCTCCACCTCCAAGGAGCTGCTCCGACGATCGCCTCATCTATCGCGGCTGCTCCATCCCCACAGCTCCGCCTTAACCTGCTCCACCGAAACCGCAGCATCCTCACCGACTCCTCGGACGAAGCCGAGGCCTACTCGGCGCCACCAAAGAGGTTGTACACTCATCGCATCGCACCTTCTCCTTAACTCGACCTCCCGGCACCGACGGTGCTCCATCCCGCACCCCCATGGAGCGGCTACCTTGAAGCTGGAGCCGCGGGCGACATCTCCACGGCGGCTCTCCCCCAGTGCGAGGCCCCTTTGGCGGCGGCGGCCATACCAGCCGGATCTGCTGCTGCTGCTCCAGCTCTCGCTCGCTCGCTCGCTCGCGCTGCTGCTGCTGCTCCGGCTCTCGCTCGATCGCCCAGCTGCTGTTGCTGCTCTCCCCCTCGCTCGTGCTGCTGCTCTGCTCCGATTAAGCCACACTTCAGTCGACTGAATCGACTTTTGGGTCAATTGATTTTCAGGGGTTGGGGGGCTCGCCGGAGTTAAGGAAGAACCACCCGCAGCGGGGACGGGGGCTTCCCGGAGAGGTACCCCACTATCTATCTTAGGGTTCAGGGTGGGGGCGGGGGGCCTAGAGGGCTGGCCGGGGCGGCGGTGGCGAGTTGTTTCGGGGCGGCGAGGCGGCGCTGGGGCCGGTGGTTTGGCCGGTGGTGGCTGGCGGCTCAGGGGGGTGCAGGTTGAAGATGAACTGCAGGCCCTCCCTAAACTACATGTCAAGTGCCTCTCTGCTACCATTGCGTTGAGTTTCGACAATAGCATTCAGATTCCACAGTAAATTTTAGTTTCGACAGTTAAGTTCAGAGTCAACAGTTTTTACCTCATCTGTTGTAGTCAGGTGGTTTTTGGTGATGTTAATTTTACATCCATTTTACATCATCTATTGGAGATGCTATTAGAATCCCACTTGAGATTGACGATGTCTGTCTTGTGCTGCTTCAGCCTTGATGTCTTACGGCTCACCGGAGCTGCTCCAACGACAGAACGATGCATCACAACAGAGCAGTGCCCTGGACGCCGTCTACAGATTCCTCAGATCTTCCTCCACACCTCCGACAGCCACCTCTGCCTCAACTGCTTCAGCGACCAACCCAATGATGCTGAGATCGACATGGCTACGGCAAAGAGGTTGTACACTTGTTGCATCACTTATTACTATACATTCACGTCGATCCATTAGGGCTATTTTGGTTCAATGGAAAAACGTCGATCCACTGGTTGTTACCATCACTCTAAATTTCTGCATGCTCTCCTTACATAATCTCACCATATTTTTTCGTATGCATGTAGAGAAAAAGAGAAGAGTTTTGCGCGGCAATACAATGTCATGTAGACATCGCTCCATGGTGAGTTCAATGGCAAACCCTCCCCACCCCTCTCCAGATTGTAATCCAGAGGAAGATATCTGTTCTGAGGCAGATTCAGACGCCGCTGACCACTCCTATTTACCCCCCAAGGTGTTTGCTCTACCTTGGCATGATGATGTTAGTCATATCATGCATATGTTGCCTTGCGGTGCCTACTTTTGACATCATATATGTCATCTGCTTAGTTTAGACATGTTCTGTAATGCCACCTGTTTAGTTTCTATATCATATATGGGAATTATGCAGTCTCATGTCTTTTAGCCAGCCATAATATATGTGAAATGTGCAATGCCATCCTGTTTAACCAGGCATCATATATTTGAATGATATCTTGCCCATCCTTTTCTTCATTACATTTCCATTTGTCGACAATGTTTGTACATTAAACTACTCTTCCTGTGAATCAGCCATTTGGGTGGGAGATGGAAAAATCTGGAGTGAAAACAAGGCCTTCAGAGCAGACAGTGCTACCTATCGAAGCAGATCTCTTGTTGGGTCCCGATAGCTCCTCAGAGATGGATTCAGAGACAGATGACCAGTCCTATTCCCCCACTAAGGTGTATTCTCTAACTTGGCACGGTTATACTGCTCATATCATGCATACGGTGTCTTGCATTGCATAGTTTAGACATCGTATACACAATATTCAACACCATGTTCTTACTCGAGACATCATATCGAATGCCCTCTGTTTAGCATATAAATCACATATGTGAATTAAATGATGCGATCCTGATTACTTAGATAACATGTAGGTGAATTATGTCATGCGATCATGTTTAGTTATTCATCATATCTTTGAATTATGGTATGCTATGCTATCCAGTTTAGATAGACATCATATATGTGAAATTATGTCATGCTATCCATTTTAGTTAAACAATATACATGTCAACTATTTCATGCCCTCTTTTTTCCACACTATCTATTGCATCTGTCTCTCATGAAATGTCTGTACATTCAACTATGTTTCCTGTTTATCAGCCATTTGAATTGGAGCGGGTGATGCCAGTATCTAGCGGACTAAAAACACGGTCTTCAAATAAAACAGTGCTACCTCTTGGTGGAGATAGCACCCCGGTTGTACATGCACAATAACCAGCCCTACCACACATAACCCAAACTCTCGCAGATTGTACCCCTACTGCCATGGACAGAGAACCAGCTTCACCCAATCTAACCCCAACCCCAGCCGATAGTAACCCAGTTCCTGTTGACACAGCACCATATCCACCACAGAGCTCCCAAACAAGAGCAGTTAGTAAGGCAGCTCCAGTGCCCAAAGGGCCAGTACTATCACGGCGAACCCCAACTCCACTAGTTAGTACGACTATTCCTGTGGAGGAAGCACAACCAGCTAGTCGTAGTTTAGCATCTATCGCATTTGATGTTGTTAAATCGTATGTGCGTATCTTCCCATCTTGGAAATATTATACTAAAGATGAAGGAAAATGCCAGTTGCAGGTGTTTGTCCAGGAGTTATGTGTAAGTAATGTTATTCATGGCAATTACTTTGCTTCGTCCCATACATCCTACCTCCATGATGGTTATAATACAGCAAATTTTCCCATTTTTCTCTATAGAGAAGGACCGATTTGGAAACTCAGGATGAGGTAACCTGTGCTAATACCTCTGCTATCTTCAAGAATGCTTGGTGGCAGTATCGGAATTACCTGAAGAAAACGTACTTCACCGGCAAAGAAACTCATCAAATTCCCTTACGTTCTCCTGAGACACATTTACTGGACGATGACTGGGATCTCCTTGTTTTGTACTGGTCCCGAACCAAGAATGTAGTAAGGTCTATGAGCTCATTTTCTATTTTTAAGTATTATATCCTTGCGTCTTACTGTACTCTGTTCATGTAGAACAAGTGCCTAAACCTGAAGAACAACTGTTCTAATTTAAGATTCCATTGCTATCATAGTTCAAAAAAGCGCTAGGCGTTAATTGTGCGTTTTGCCACCGCCTTGCGCTTTACTGACCAAAGCGCATGCTTATGCGCAGTTATGCACAGATTATGCGTAGTTATGCGCAATGCGTTTTGCCAACGCCTAGATCCTAGGCGCGCTAAAGCGCTCGCTTAGGCGCGCCTTTTTTAACTATGATTGCTTTGCTCTTGTATCACTGTATTTACTCATACAAACTTATTTTTAAATTGAAGGATCCAATCGAAACTCCAATGGCACAGCAGGTATGTTCACGCATGTTTCTTTAACAGGTTTGCTCTTATGAATAGCTCTGTTGATTTCAATTTCAATTGTGTATACAGTTGACTTTCATATCATGCACATTACTAGCATCACAACAGAGCCAATAGTGTTGTTGTACATGTAGACCCGTGGTACCCATCTTAAATCTTGTTGTGCCGTGTAGTTTCCCACGCTTTGTATTCTTTCACTGCTGCTTTGTCTTGAACTGATATGATTTGAACCGTGTCTCTATTTTGATTTGGCAAGACAATGCAGTGACCATAGGACATAGATATATGTTTGTTTGACGCTTTTATTATGAACTAGTACTTGGCAATAGAAGACTTGGTAGTTTAATCCTGTCCACCTTACTAATGAATTGGTTCACCGAAATGAGTTTCATATACTAGTACATGTTAAACTTGTTATGTGTCTACTTGTTTCTTCTTTTAGAATGCTGACAGAATATTGGGGAAGAGTGCATTATTAAGCAATGGTAAAGGAAGTAATGCAGATAAGGTTCAGGATAGTGACACATCCTTGTTGGTCTCCAACAAAGCTGATAAAACAGCTAAGGAAGACTATCTTGAAGACAGCGAGACAACCCCAAAGTCGTGTCTTGGTTTAGTGTTCGAGTTACTGGCCACTACCGCTTGCACAAGCTATTCAAACTCATTGTCTGAATCAGTTCAGTTTCTTGAGTCTCAACTACAAGCTGAAAGACATCGATCAGCTATGCTGCGACAAGAAGCGGAAGGACTGCGGAAGTCCCTGGAGCATTCAGATGCATACTTTCTGGTGCAACAGCAAGCGTTGGAGGATTTTAGCGCCAAACAGGACAAAGCTAATTAGCTTGCTAAGCTAATTGCCAGCATGGTGGATACCCAGGATAACGTTTCTTGAGCTCTTCTGAAGTTGTTTCAGTTATGCTCTTGTTTTGCTGCCACGCTTATTTGCACTGGTGGCCAATTTTGACGGCCAGTGTATGTAATGTGCTGCTTTGTTCCCTATATTTGCACTGGTGGCGAACTTTGATGCCCAGTGGATGTAATATGTGTAATAACGGTAATAGGCTAGCGTTAATTGCTTGCTTATTTATTTCCTCATTGTCTTGTTTAGTTGTTTGCTTGTAGTCACTGCAGTTCTTTTTCTGTTTTTTTTAGTGGCCACAATAGCCTATTTTTGGTAACTAGGCCAAAATAATCATGACAACACACGGACTGTTGTAACCATGGGCCTCCTGCAGGCCGTATGATCCATGGGCCTTCGTCCGGCCGTAGGATCCATCGGCCTTCTATACGGGCCTTAGGGTCCATGGGCCTTCTACGGGCCGTAGGGTCCATGGGCCTTCTACGGGCCGTACGATCCATGGGCCTTCTACGGGCCGTACTATCCATGGGCCTCATACGGGCCGTGTTGGAAATATGCCATAGAGGCAATAATAAAATGGTTATTATTATATTTCCTTGTTCATGATAATTGTCTATTGTTCATGCTATAATTGTGTTATCCGGAAATCGTAATACATGTGTGAACACATAGACCATAACATGTCCCTAGTGAGCCTCTAGTTGACTAGCTCTTTGATCAATAGATGGTTACGGTTTCCTGACCATGGACATTGGATGTCATTGATAACGGGATCACATCATTAGGAGAATGATGTGATGGACAAGACCCAATCCTAAGCATAACACTAGATCGTGTAGTTCGTTTGCTGAAGCTTTTCTAATGTCAAGTATCGTTTCCTTAGACCATGAGATCGTGCAACTCCCGGATACCGTAGGAATGCTTTGGGTGTACCAAACGTCACAACGTAACTGGGTGGCTATAAAGGTGCACTACAGGTATCTCCGAAAGTGTCTGTTGGGTTGGCTCGGATCGAGACTGGGATTTGTCACTCTGTATGACGGAGAGGTATCTCTAGGCCCACTTGGTATTGCATCATCATAATGAGCTCAATGTGACTAAGTAGTTAGTCACGGGATCATGCATTACGGAACGAGTAAAGTGACTTGCCGGTAACGAGATTGAACGAGGTATTGGGATACCGGCTATCGAATCTCGGGCAAGTAACGTACCGATTGACAAAGGGAATTGTATACGGGATTACTTGAATCCTCGACATCGTGGTTCATCCGATGAGATCATCGAGGAGCATGTGGGAGCCAACATGGGTATCCAGATCCCGTTGTTGGTTATTGGCCGGAGAGTCGTCTCGGTCATGTCTACGTGTCTCCCGAACCCGTAGGGTCTACACACTTAAGGTTCGGTGATGCTAGGGTTGTAGAGATATTAGTATGCGGTAACCCGAAAGTTGTTCGGAGTCCCGGATGAGATCCCGGACGTCACGAGGAGTTCCGGAATGGTCCGGAGGTAAATATTTATATATGGGAAGTCTTGTTTTGGTCGCCGGAAAAGTTTCGCGCATTATCGGTATTGTACCGGGAGTGCCGAAAGGGGTCCGGGGGTCCACCTGCCCCGGGGGGCCACATGGGCTGTAGGGGTGTGCGCCTTGGCCTATATGGGCCCAGGAAACCAGCCCCAAGAGGCCCATGCGCCAAGAGATAAGGGAAAGGGAGAGTCCTAAAGGGGGAAGGCACCTCCTAGGTGCCTTGGGGAGGATGGACTCCTCCCTAGCCGCACCCTTCCTTGGAGGAAGGGCCAGGGCTGCGCCCCCCCTCTCCCTTGGCCCTATATATAGTGGGGGGGAGGGAGGGCAGCCTCACCCCAAGCCCCTGGCGCCTCCCTCTCCCCCCGTAACACCTCTCCCTCTTGCTGAGCTTGGCGAAGCCCTGCCGAGATCCCCGCTGCTTCCACCACCACGCCGTCGTGCTGCTGGATCTCCATCAACCTCTCCTCCCCCCTTGCTGGATCAAGAAGGAGGAGACGTCGCTGCTCCGTATGTGTGTTGAACGTGGAGGTGCCGTCCGTTCGGTGCTAGGATCATCGGTGATTTGGATCACGACGAGTACGACTCCATCAACCCCGTTCTCTTGAACGCTTCCGCGCGCGATCTACAAGGGTATGTAGATCCACTCCTCCCTCGTTGCTAGATGACTCCATAGATTGATCTTGGTGATGCGTAGAAAATTTTAAAATTATGCTACGTTCCCCTACAGTGGTATCAGAGCCAGGTTTATGCCTAGTTACTATGCACGAGTAGAACACAAGATTGTTGTGGGCGTAGATCATGTCAATTTACTTGCCGCTACTAGTCTTATCTTGGTTCGGCGGCATCGTGGGATGAAGCGGCGCGGACCGACCTTACACGTACGCTTACGTGAGACAGGTTCCACCATCTGACATGCACTAGTTGCATAAGGTGGCTAGCCGGTGTCTGTCTCTCCCACTTTAGTCGGATCGGATTCGATGAAAATGGTCCTTATGAACGCTAAATAGTAATTGGCATATCACGTTGTGCTTTTTGCGTAGGTAAGAAACTTTCTTGCTAGAAACCTATAGAAGCCACATAAAAACTTGCAACAACAATTAGAGGTCGTCTAACTTGTTCTTGCAGCATGTGCCGTGTGATGTGATATGGCCAAAAGGATGTGATGAATGATATATATGTGATGTATGAGATTGATCATGTTCTTGTAATAGGAATCACGACTTGCATGTCGATGAGTATGACAATCGGCAGGAGCCATAGGAGTTGTCTTGTTTTATTGTATGACCTGCGAGTCATTGAAAACGCCATGTAATCACTTTACTTTATTGCTAACCGTTAGCCATAGTAGTAGAAGTAACGTTTGGCGAGACAACTTCATGAAGACACGATGATGGAGATCATGATGATGGAGATCATGGTGTCATGCCGGTGACGATGATGATCATGGAGCTCCGAAGATGAAGATCAAAAGGAGCAAAAAATGATATTGGCCATATCATGTCACTATTTGATTGCATGTGATGTTTATAATGTTTTTACATCTTATTTGCTTAGAACGACGATAATAAATAAGATGATCTCTCACTAAAATTTCAAGAATTGTGTTCCCCCTAACTGTCCATCGTTGCTAAGGTTCATTGTTCCGAAGCACCACGTGATGATCGGGTGTGATAGGCTCTAACGTTCGCATACAACGGGTGTAAGCCAGATTTACACACGCAATACACTTAGGGTTCACTTGACAAGCCTAGCATGTACAGACATGGCCTCGGAACACGGAAGACCGAAAGGTCGAACATGAGTCGTATAGAAGATACGATCAACATAAAGATGTTCACCGTTGATGACTAGTCCGTCTCACGTGATGACCGAACACAGCCTAGTCTATTCGGATCATGTATCACTTAGATGACTAGAGAGATGTCTATCTGAGTGGGAGTTCATTGAATTGTTTAGATGAACTTAATTGTCATGAACTTAGTCTAAAATCTTTACAATATGTCTTGTAGATCCAATGGCCCACGCTAATGTTGCCCTCAACTTCAACGCGTTCCTAGAGAAAACCAAGCTGAAAGACGATGGTAGCAACTATACGGATTGGGTCCGTAACTTGAGGATCATCCTCATAGCTGCCAAGAAAACGTATGTCCTTGAAGCACCGCTAGGTGACGCTCCCGCCCCAGCGAACCAAGACGTTATGAACGCTTGGCAGTCGCGTTGTGATGATTACTCCCTGGTTTAGTGCGGCATGCTTTACAGCTTAGAATCGGGGCTCCAAAAGCGTTTTGAGCAGCACGGAGCATATGAGATGTTCCAAGAGCTGAAA
The DNA here is from genome assembly GCF_018294505.1 of Triticum aestivum. Taxonomy (NCBI): domain Eukaryota; kingdom Viridiplantae; phylum Streptophyta; class Magnoliopsida; order Poales; family Poaceae; genus Triticum; species Triticum aestivum. Next base: position 431,183,055 of record NC_057805.1, read on the forward strand.
TGGTTTTCCAAGCTCATGCCCGAGTCGAGAGATATGAAGTCTCCGACAAGTTCTACAGTTGTAAGATGGAGGAGAATAGTTCTGTCAGCGAGCATATACTCAGAATGTCTGGGTTGCACAATCGCTTGTCTCGGTTGGGAATTAATCTCCCAGATGACGCGGTCATTGACAGAATCCTCCAGTCGCTCCCACCTAGCTACAAGAGCTTCGTGATGAACTTCAATATGCAGGGGATGGAGAAGTCCATTCCCGAGGTGTATTCAATGCTGAAATCAGCGGAGGTGGAGATCAAGAAAGAGCATCAAGTGTTGATGGTGAATAAAACCACTAAGTTCAAGAAAGGCAAGGGTAAGAAGAACTTCAAGACGGACGGTAAAGGAGTTGCCGCGCCCAGTAAGCCAGTTGCCGGGAAGAAGTCAAAGAATGGACCCAAGCCGGAGACTGAGTGCTTTTATTGCAAGGGAACGGGTCACTGGAAGCGGAACTGTCCCAAATACTTAGCGGAAAAGAAGGCCGGTAACGTCAAAGGTATATGTGATATACATGTTATTGATGTGTACCTTACCAGCGCTCGTAGTAGCTCCTGGGTATTTGATACCGGTGCAGTTGCTCACGTTTGTAACTCAAAACAGGAGTTGCGGAATAAGCGAAGACTGGCGAAGGACGAGGTGACGATGCGCGTCGGGAATGGTTCCAAGGTCGATGTGATCGCCGTCGGCACGCTACCTCTGCATCTACCTTCGGGATTAGTTTTAAACCTCAATAATTGTTATTTAGTACCAGCTTTAAGCATGAACATTGTGTCTGGATCTCGTTTAATGCGAGATGGCTACTCATTTAAATCCGAGAATAATGGTTGTTCTATTTATATGAGAGAAATGTTCTATGGTCATGCCCCGCGGGTCAATGGTTTATTCTTAATGAATCTCGAACGTGATGTTACACATGTTCATAGTGTGGAATTGTTTCACAATTGACGCCGCCCGGAACACCTCAGCGTAATGGTGTGTCCGAACGTCGTAATCGTACTCTATTGGACATGGTGCGATCTATAATGTCTCTTACCGATTTACCGCTATCATTCTGGGGTTATGCTTTAGAGACTACTGCATTCACTTTAAATAGGGCACCGTCTAAGTCCGTTGAGACGACACCGTACGAACTATGGTTTGGCAAGAAACCTAGGTTGTCGTTTCTAAAAGTTTGGGGATGCGATGCTTATGTCAAGAAACTTCAACCTGAAAAGCTCGAACCCAAATCGGAAAAATGCGTCTTCATAGGATACCCTAAGGAAACTATTGGGTATACCTTCTACCTCAGATCCGAAGGCAAGGTCTTTGTTGCCAAGAATGGATGCTTTCTGGAGAAGGAGTTTCTCTCGAAAGAAGTGAGTGGGAGGAAAGTGGAACTTGATGAGGTGATAGTCACCCCTTCCGAACCGGAAAGTAGCGCAGCGCGGTAAGATGTTCCTGTGGTGCCTGCACCGACTAGGGAGGAAGTTAATGATAATGATCATGAAGCTTCGGACCAAGTTACTGCTGAACTTCGTAGGTCCACAAGGACACGTTCCGCACCAGAGTGGTACGGCAACCCTGTCATGGAAATCATGTTGTTAGACAACGGTGAACCTTCGAACTATGAAGAAGGGATGGCGGGCCCGGATTCCGACAAATGGCTTGAAGCCATGAAATCCGAGATAGGATCCATGTATGATAACAAAGTATGGACTTTGGTTGACTTGCCCGATGATCGGCAAGCCATAGAAAATAAATGGATCTTTAGGAAGAAGACTGATGCAGATGGTAATGTGACCATCTATAAGGCTCGGCTTGTCGCTAAAGGTTATCGACAAATTCAAGGAATTGACTACGACGAGACTTTCTCTCCCGTAGCGATGCTGAAGTCCGTCCGAATGATGTTAGCAATTGCCGCATTCTATGATTATGAGATATGGCAAATGGACGTCAAAACGGCATTCCTTAACGGCTTCCTTAAGGAAGAGCTGTATATGATGCAGCCGGAAGGTTTTGTCGATCCTAAGAATGCTAACAAGGTATGCAAGCTCTAGCGCTCCATCTATGGGCTGGTGCAAGCATCTCGGAGTTGGAACATTCGCTTTGATGAGGTGATCAAAGCGTTTGGGTTTATACAGACTTGGGGAGAAGCTTGTATTTACAAGAAAGTGAGTGGGAGCTCTGTAGCATTTCTCATATTATATGTAGATGACATATTGCTGATGGGAAATGATGTAGAACTCTTGGAAAGCATAAAGGCCTACTTGAACAAGTGTTTTTCAATGAAGGACCTTGGAGAAGCTGCTTATATATTAGGCATCAAGATCTATAGAGATAGATCGAGACGCCTCATAGGTCTTTCACAAAGTACATACCTTGACAAGATATTGAAGAAGGTCAATATGGATCAATCCAAGAAAGGGTTCTTGCCTGTATTACAAGGTATGAGATTGAGCACAGCTCAATGCCCGACCTCGGCAGAAGATAGAGAAAAGATGAGTGTCATCCCCTATGCCTCGGCCATAGGTTCTATTATGTATGCCATGCTGTGTACCAGACCTGATGTGAACCTTGCCATAAGTTTGGTGGGGAGGTACCAAAGTGATCCGGTATGGAACACTGGACAGTGGTCAAGAACATCCTGAAGTACCTGAAAAGGACTAAGGATATGTTTCTCGTTTATGGAGGTGACGAATAGCTCGTCGTAAAGGGTTACGTCGATGCTAGCTTCGACACAGATCTGGATGACTCTAAGTCACAAACCGGATATGTGTATATCTTGAATGGTGGGGCAGTCAGCTGGTGCAGTTGCAAGCAAAGCGTCGTGGCGGGATCTACATGTGAAGCGGAGTACATGGCAGCCTCGGAGGCAGCACATGAAGCAATCTGGATGAAGGAGTTCATTGCCGACCTAGGAGTTATTCCCAATGCATCGGGGCCGAGGACTCTCTTCTGTGACAACACTGGAGCTATTGCCCTTGCCAAGGAGCCCAGGTTTCACAAGAAGACCAGGCACATCAAGCGTCGCTTCAACTCCATTCGTGAAAATGTTCAAAAAGAGACATAGATATTTGTAAAGTACATACGGATTTGAACGTCGCAGATCCGTTGACTAAACCTCTTCCACGGGCAAAACATGATCAACACCAGAACTCTATGGGTGTACGATTCATCACAATGTAACTAGATTATTGAATCTAGTGCAAGTGGGAGACTGTTGGAAATATGCCCTAGAGGCAATAATAAAATGGTTATTATTATATTTCCTTGTTCATGATAATTGTCTATTGTTCATGCTATAATTGTGTTATCCAGAAATCGTAATACATGTGTGAACACATAGACCATAACATGTCCCTAGTGAGCCTATAGTTGACTAGCTCGTTGATCAATAGATGGTTACGGTTTCCTGACCATGGACATTGGATGTCATTGATAACGGGATCACATCATTAGGAGAATGATGTGATGGACAAGACCCAATCCTAAGCATAGCACTAGATCGTGTAGTTCGTTTGCTGAAGCTTTTCTAATGTCAAGTATCGTTTCCTTAGACCATGAGATCGTGCAACTCCCGGATACCGTAGGAATGCTTTGGGTGTACCAAACGTCACAACGTAACTGGGTGGCTATAAAGGTGCACTACAGGTATCTCCGAAAGTGTCTGTTGGGTTGGCTCGGATCGAGACCAGGATTTTTCACTCCGTATGACGGAGAGGTATCTCTGGGCCCACTCGGTATTGCATCATCATAATGAGCAAAATGTGACTAAGTAGTTAGTCACGGGATCATGCATTACGGAACGAGTAAAGTGACTTGCCGATAACGAGATTGAACGAGGTATTGGGATACCGACGATCGAATCTCGGGCAAGTAATGTACCGATTGACAAAGGGAATTGTATACGGGATTACTTGAATCCTCGACATCGTGGTTCATCCGATGAGATCATCGAGGAGCTAGTCGTAGTTTAGCATCTATCGCATTTGATGTTGTTAAATCGTATGTGCGTATCTTCCCATCTTGGAAATATTATACTGAAGATGAAGGAAAATGCCAGTTGCAGGTGTTTGTCCAGGAGTTTTGTGTAAGTAATGTTATTCATGGCAATTACTTTGCTTCGTCCCATACATCCTACCTCCATGATGGTTATAATGCAGCAAATTTTCCCATTTTTCTCTATAGAGAAGGACCGATTTGGAAACTCAGGATGAGGTAACCTGTGCTAATACCTCTGCTATCTTCAAGAATGCTTGGTGGCAGTATCGGAATTACCTGAAGAAAACGTACTTCACCGGCAAAGAAACTCATCAAATTCCCTTACATTCTCCTGAGACACATTTACTGGACGATGACTGGGATCGCCTTGTTTTGTACTGGTCCCGAACCAAGAATGTAGTAAGGTCTATGAGCTCATTTTCTATTTTTAAGTATTATATCCTTGCGTCTTACTGTACTCTGTTCATGTAGAACAAGTGCCTAAACCTGAAGAACAACTGTTCTAATTTAAGATTCCATTGCTATCATAGTTCAAAAAAGCGCTAGGCGTTAATTGTGCGTTTTGCCACCGCCTTGCGCTTTACTGACCAAAGCGCATGCTTATGCACAGTTATGCACAGATTATGCGTAGTTATGTGCAATGCGTTTTGCCAACGCCTAGAGCCTAGGCGCGCTAAAGCGCTCGCTTAGGCGCGCCTTTTTTAACTATGATTGCTTTGCTCTTGTATCACTGTATTTACTCATACAAACTTATTTTTAAATTGAAGGATCCAATCGAAACTCCAATGGCACAGCAGGTATGTTCACGCATGTTTCTTTAACAGGTTTGCTCTTATGAATAGCTCTGTTGATTTCAATTTCAATTGTGTATACAGTTGACTTTCATATCATGCACATTACTAGCATCACAACAGAGCCAATAGTGTTGTTGTACATGTAGACCCGTGGTACCCATCTGAAATCTTGTTGTGCCGTGTAGTTTCCCACGCTTTGTATTCTTTCACTGCTGCTTTGTCTTGAACTGATATGATTTGAACCGTGTCTCTATTTTGATTTGGCAAGACAATGCAGTGACCATAGGACATAGATATATGTTTGTTTGACGCTTTTATTATGAACTAGTACTTGGCAATAGAAGACTTGGTAGTTTAATCCTGTCCACCTTACTAATGAATTGGTTCACCGAAATGAGTTTCATATACTAGTACATGCTAAACTTGTTATGTGTCTACTTGTTTCTTCTTTTAGAATGCTGACAGAATATTGGGGAAGAGTGCATTATTAAGCAATGGTAAAGGAAGTAATGCAGATAAGGTTCAGGATAGTGACACATCCTTGTTGGTCTCCAACAAAGCTGATAAAACAGCTAAGGAAGACTATCTTGAAGACAGCGAGACAACCCCAAAGTCGTGTCTTGGTTTAGTGTTCGAGTTACTGGCCACTACCGCTTGCACAAGCTATTCAAACTCATTGTCTGAATCAGTTCAGCTTCTTGAGTCTCAACTACAAGCTGAAAGACATCGATCAGCTATGCTGCGACAAGAAGCGGAAGGACTGCGGAAGTCCCTGGAGCATTCAGATGCATACTTTCTGGTGCAACAGCAAGCGTTGGACGATTTTAGCGCCAAACAGGACAAAGCTAATTAGCTTGCTAAGCTAATTGCCAGCATGGTGGATACCCAGGATAACGTTTCTTGAGCTCTTCTGAAGTTGTTTCAGTTATGCTCTTGTTTTGCTGCCGCGCTTATTTGCACTGGTGGCCAATTTTGACGGCCAGTGTATGTAATGTGCTGCTTTGTTCCCTATATTTGCACTGGTGGCGAACTTTGATGCCCAGTGGATGTAATATGTGTAATAGCGGTAATAGGCTAGCGTTAATTGCTTGCTTATTTATTTCCTCATTGTCTTGTTTAGTTGTTTGCTTGTAGTCACTGCAGTTCTTTTTCTGTTTTTTTAGTGGCCACAATAGCCTATTTTTGGTAACTAGGCCAAAATAATCATGACAACACACGGACTGTTGTAACCATGGGCCTCCTGCAGGCCGTATGATCCATGGGCCTTCGTCCGGCCGTAGGATCCATCGGCCTTCTATACGGGCCTTAGGGTCCATGGGCCTTCTACGGGCCGTAGGGTCCATGGGCCTTCTACGGGCCGTACGATCCATGGGCCTTCTACGGGCCGTACTATCCATGGGCCTCATACGGGCCGTGTTGGAAATATGCCATAGAGGCAATAATAAAATGGTTATTATTATATTTCCTTGTTCATGATAATTGTCTATTGTTCATGCTATAATTGTGTTATCCGGAAATCGTAATACATGTGTGAACACATAGACCATAACATGTCCCTAGTGAGCCTCTAGTTGACTAGCTCGTTGATCAATAGATGGTTACGGTTTCCTGACCATGGACATTGGATGTCATTGATAATGGGATCACATCATTAGGAGAATGATGTGATGGACAAGACCCAATCCTAAGCATAGCACTAGATCGTGTAGTTCGTTTGCTGAAGCTTTTCTAATGTCAAGTATCGTTTCCTTAGACCATGAGATCGTGCAACTCCTGGATACCGTAGGAATGCTTTGGGTGTACCAAATGTCACAACGTAACTGGGTGGCTATAATGGTGCACTACAGGTATCTCCGAAAGTGTCTGTTGGGTTGGCTCGGATCGAGACTGGGATTTGTCACTCTGTATGACGGAGAGGTATCTCTGGGCCCACTTGGTATTGCATCATCATAATGAGCTCAATGTGACTAAGTAGTTAGTCACGGGATCATGCATTACGGAACGAGTAAAGTGACTTGCCGGTAACGAGATTGAACGAGGTATTGGGATACCGACGATCGAATCTTGGGCAAGTAACGTACCGATTGACAAAGGGAATTGTATACGGGATTACTTGAATCCTCGACATCGTGGTTCATCCGATGAGATCATCGAGGAGCATGTGGGAGCCAACATGGGTATCCAGATCCCGCTGTTGGTTATTGGCCGGAGAGTCGTCTCGGTCATGTCTACGTGTCTCCCGAACCCGTAGGGTCTACACACTTGAGGTTCGGTGATGCTAGGGTTGTAGAGATATTAGTATGCGGTAACCCGAAAGTTGTTCGGAGTCCCGGATGAGATCCCAGACGTCATGAGGAGTTCCAGAATGGTCCGGAGGTAAAGATTTATATATGGGAAGTCTTGTTTTGGTCGCCGGAAAAGTTTCGCGCATTATCGGTATTGTACCGGGAGTGCCGGAAGGGGTCCGGGGGTCCACCTGCCCCGGGGGGCCACATGGGCTGTAGGGGTGTGCGCCTTGGCCTATATGGGCCAAGGGCACCAGCCCCAAGAGGCCCATGTGCCAAGAGAAAAGGGAAAGGGAGAGTCCTAAAGGGGGAAGGCACCTCCTAGGTGCCTTGGGGAGGATGGACTCCTCCCTAGCCGCACCCTTCCTTGGAGGAAGGGCCAAGGCTGCGCCCCCCCTCTCCCTTGGCCCTATATATAGTGGGGGGAGGGAGGGCAGCCGCACCCCAAGCCCCTGGCGCCTCCCTCTCCCCCCGTAACACCTCTCCCTCTCGCTGAGCTTGGCGAAGCCCTGCCGAGATCCCCGCTGCTTCCACCACCACGCCGTCTTGCTGCTGGATCTCCATCAACCTCTCCTCCCCCCTTGCTGGATCAAGAAGGAGGAGACGTCGCTGCTCCGTACGTGTGTTGAACGCGGAGGTGCCGTCCGTTCGGCGCTAGGATCATCGGTGATTTGGATCACGACGAGTACGACTCCATCAACCCCGTTCTCTTGAACGCTTCCGCGCGCGATCTACAAGGGTATGTAGATCCACTCCTCCCTCGTTGCTAGATGACTCCATAGATTGATCTTGGTGATGCGTAGAAAATTTTAAAATTATGCTACGTTCCCCTACAGGTCGTAGGATCCATGGGCCTTCTACGGGGCGTATCATCATTTCGCCAATCATGGGCCGTACTATTCATGGACCATAACGGGCCGTTAATAGGCCGTATTTGATAACTCTATGAAAACAGCCCAACGGGTTTTTTTGACATGAAAATGGCCCAACATATTAACGGTCCGCAAACAGGCCGACTGTAACGACGGGCTGAATTTGGCCCACAAGCAGAAAATGACAGTAACGGGCCGTATTTAACTGAATTCTGCAAATGAGCCCAAGAATCAATGGGCCCTGAGAAGGCCGAAAGATAACTTGAGCTGGAAACGGCCTAATGGAATAACGAGCCGTTAATGGGTATAAAGTGATACACTGTTCATTACGGGCCAATTTCACCACGGGCCGTTAATGGGCCAAGAGTTACAAAGGTCCTCATATGGGCCGAAAGGAGTCATGGGCCACACATGGGCCGGAAGTTAAAACGGGCTGAATCATATTGGACGGCCCAGATGACGCTACTGGGCCTAATTCGGATAGGGCGTAACGGGCCCTGGGTTAGCGGGCTGTAAATGGGATATATGCGAACAGGCCGTTAACAGGCTTTCTGTGGGCCGGCCCGCCACCTTTTGACCAAGTCAAACGGGCCGGCCTTTTCATAGGAATGGGCCTCTGTTGGGTTGTGCCATGGGTCGTCGTATCATAGGCGCCTTCGGTTCAATGAGCGGGTGACATCTGTCCCAATGGTGAGCCGACATGTGTTTCCTCCAGCCAATGATGATTTTACACGTGGAAAATTCCCATTGGTCGGGGCTGTTAACGGTTTATCGGATCCAAAACCCGACCCGATAGCTTAACGGCGTTCCATTACGGTGGATGCCACGTGTCGGTCACCCTTGACGAAAGCACTTCTGTGACGCGCGATTTATCGTCATGGAAGTCGACACTTCCGTGATGATAATTTTGGTAATGTCATGGAACACTTCTATGACAGCACAGGTATGACTATCTTGATTCTGTCATAAAATTGTCATGGATGTACATGCATGACAAAAAACGCGACCTACTTGTGACAAACACGTATCATCACGGAAGTGTATTTTTTTGTAGTGATGTGTGAATACATAGACAAACAGAGTGTCACTAGTATGCCTCTACTTGACTAGCTCGTTGAATCAAAGATGGTTATGTCAGATTTCGGGTTCCGGCAAAACCCTTGAGGTTCAAACACTGGGGTGCACACGAAGATCTCTCCCCCTCTAGCTCATGCCCTCACCGCAATCTCAAGTCTCTAGCACATTGAACTCGCCGAACAAAGGGACACAAGATTTATACTGGTTCGGGCCACCGATGTGGTATAATACCCTACTCCAGTGTGGTGTGGTGGATTGCCTCTTGGGCTGTGGATGAATAGTTACAAGGGAAAAACAGCCTCCTGAGGAGAGGTGCTCTTGTGCTTGGTGAGTTGTGTGGTTGGGGATGATCTGAATGATCCGTCCTCTCCCTATGGTGGTGGCTAGTCCTATTTATAGAGACCCTGGTCCTCTTCCCAAATGTTTAGGCGGAAAGGGATCCCACAACGGCCAAATTTGAAGGGAGACAACTAGTAAAAGTTATCTTGACTAAAGGTGGTCTTCGCCTACCAAAGGCTCTGGTGGTGACGCTGTCTTGGGCTCCACGGTGACCTCCGTCCTGCCGTCCTGCTGGTCTTGGTCTCGTTGCACTGATATGGAAACCTTTGCCTGATGCCTCGGGACTCCTCTCCTGCGCTTGACTCTTTAGGACCAAAGAGGAAACAAGGACACTGCGTAGCTGGCGCCCGCCGGGCACCGGTCATCATGGCTTACATCACAGGAACCTTGCGAGGTACCCCTTGCCTTGATCTCTCCGCCCCTCGCGAGCCAGCCTGGTGAGGCCACCCCCGAGGAGGTCTTGTGTCGTCCGCCTCGCGTGGCTTGGCCCCTCACGAGGGTCTTGAGTGTTTGCTGGTGAAGATGGGCCATACAGGGCCGCTGGTGGAGCCACGCCGTGGGCCGCAGGCAGGCGAGTCTGGGGACCCCTGTTCCCAGGACGCCGACAGTATCCCCTGAGCCGCGCGCTCGGATTTGGCTTCGAGGCGAAGCCAAAGGACAAGTGTGGAGTGCCGCGGGCCCCAATAGCCTGCGACCTCGCTTGACGCGTGGCGATTGATTGGACGTGGGCGTCTCTGCTTCCCCACGCTGCCTTGGCAACTGCCCAACTTGACGAGTCCCTGCAGCATGCAGAGAAAAATCATCATTACCTGTGATCGTGGGGATCGCCGGTTGGCCTTCTCCCTCTATAAATGAGGAGGGGCGGAGCCCCCGTCGCTCATCTCTTCCTGCTCCGCTCGCTTCTTCTCCTTGCTTCATTGCTAGTAGCGACACTCATGGCGTCGATACAGAGGTTCTTGGCCACAGAGAAGGGAAAAAAACCCGATGAGCCCGGGCCACTTCCGCCAAAGAAGAGGTTGGCCCCCCGCCGTGACGTAGTCGTGAGGCCGGAGGTGTCGAGGCCTTGGTGCGAGAGGCCACCTCCCGGGTACCCGTTGCCTCTGTACGCCCAAGCTAAGGGCTCCGGAAGGAGAGGCGATGAGCGGCGTCGCCCGCGCCGTCACCGCGCTGTGGTGACGCACGACGTCGCCCCAGGAGCCCACGCCGCGGACTCTTCACGCGAACTCGTGATGTGGGCGGCGATGCCTCCGCGCACTTGGATTCGCTTTCCGCAGTTCTTCTCCGCCGAGATGCTGCCGAGGGGCCCCCTCGAGCTTTGGCTGCAGCATGCCGACTGCGACGCCGCGACGACTGGAGCAGAGGTTGAAGCCGTCTCCCCAGGCAAGATCTTCATGACCCATGGCTGGGGCAAGGTTGCTCGAGTATGCCGCTCGGAAGGTGCCCTCGCCATCCATTTTGAGTGCGATGGCGCCTCCACCATGCTCTTCAAGGTCTTCGACGAGGAAGGCTGCCACCTGGAGTGCTGCCCTGGAGGGGGTCGTCGGGACGGTGCTGCGGCAGGAGCCAGGCCTGCCGCTGGCCTCGCCGGCGGTTCCTCCACAAGTGCGGCGGCGCTTGGGAGTCCAGCGATTCTCCTGAGCCCTACGAGACCCCGGAGACGAGCGACAACAGCTACGTGCCCCAGAGCTCTCGCCGCGCCCGGAGCAAGGCCGCAGCGTCTGGCCACCGCTGTCGCTGATCTGGATGGGGTTGGCGCCGGCCTCCCGTGGCCCATTGTTGATGATGGCGTCGGCCGCGCTGGCGCGTGTAGATAGTGCCCCTAGAAACTCCCTTCTTTTGTTCCCTGCAAGGAATTGAGATGGACCCCGTGGGGGCATGTAAAGGGTCTGTAATGTCTTTTGTTCTTATTATCCTTATTATGAAAATTTGCGAGTGTGTGTCCTATTTCGGCTCGGTCTCCCCTTTCGAACCACGCGGTGACTTGGTGCTCTACACCGACAGGTCCCGGTCCCCAGGCAGGCTGCAGCCATCGCTGGTATGCCAGGTCGCGATGCCGTGGTCAAGGCTAGGAGGTGAGCAGCCCGAGGTCCAGTAAGAGCTCCTAAGGCGCGATGCTCAAGAGGTCCCCTTTAGCGCACAAGCAACCACTAAGAAGTAGGAAAGGGAGGCGACATCGCTGTAACAGGGCTGCACAAGTGAGAATTCTATGCCGTAGCGCTTGGTCGATCCGGGCACGAAACTTATCTTGGCAGTCCATAGCCGATTCCTTATGCTGCACCAGACTCGCGCGTCGACGGCTGTAATGGAGCCAGGTTAGGCCCTTGCGAGCCTCCCCCTCTTCTCCACGCTCTTCTATGTGCTCTGCGTCCTCAGGTCCCGGCCCTCGAGCGAGCTCAGCCGCCGCTGGTATGACAGGTCGCGATGCCGTGGTCAAGGCCAGGGGTGAGGGCTGGAGAGCCAGCAAGAGCTCCTGAGTCGCGATGCTCAGGAGCCCCCCTTTTAACGCGCAAGGGAATTGCATGGGAGAAGAGGGAGCCCGTGGTACCGCCTGCTGTTGTCCTCAGGAGGTCCCTGCAGGTTAGCGCGAGGAGGGACACAGATTGCCACTATGATTGCCGGTCTGCCACTGGTCGCCACGCAAGAGGATGAAGGCACTGAGGGCCTGGTGAGGTGACATGCGCGGGGCGTGCCGCGAGTCAGAGCTCGACCGCTCAGATTTGTCGGTGTTGCATGGATGGACCCGAGCACAAGTGTTGTGCCAGCGTGAGTAGCTCCCATGGTGGGTGAAAATCAAGCAGGTGATAACCATAGATAGGTTATGCATGGAAAGCGAACTAGTTTAGGTAAATGCAAGAACGATACATGCCGCTGGGTCGGACCCGAGCGGCCTGGGGATGATGCGGCCCGAGCAGCGCCCCCAGCAGAGTAAGCTAAAGACGTAAAAGGATGCATGTCGCAGGGACAGGCCCACGCGGCCTGGGAATGATGCAGCCCGGTGGGCGCTCCCAACTAAATAAACTTGGAAAATATCACCTGGTTGTGCTATCAAAGGGATGTTGAGGTAGCTGAAGATGCGTGGAGAAGGGGTTGCTCCTCACGAGCCACCGGGGCCCTGAGCCTCGGGAGGCTCTGGGGGTCCTGGCGGTTCCTCGAGGACCGTCTCCATCTCCGCCAGGACTACGTGATGCCTGGCCTCCTGAGTCGCCAGGACACTCCACAGGTAGCGCTGGAAGGCGGCTTTCATGCTCGGCAGGCCGAATGGCATGCGAACATAGCTGTGAGGTGGGCCCTTGCAACGTCCCACATGCGAAGGCCAGAAGAGCTCCTCAGATGCGGCCCTGTTGAGCCCTGGGATGTCGATGCAGACACGCAGCCCGCCATCCTCGCCTGGATGGGGAGCCGCACCAGGTGGGCGGCAATCGCCGCGCATGGCCCTTGCATCCTGCATCTCCTGAGTGGTCTTGGAGATGAACTCCTGAGCACCGGGCGCTCCTCGCCAGGTGTCCTCCTAAGGGAGATGTGCTGCAAAGCTCGCCTACACGTGGTGCCTGATACGTCTCCGTCGTATCTACTTTTCCAAACACTTTTGCCCTTGTTTTGGACTCTAACTTACATGATTTGAATGGAACTAACCCGGACTGACGCTGTTTTCAGCAGAATTGCCATGATGTTATTTATGTGCAGAAACAAAAGTTCTCGGAATGACCTGAAACTCACGGAACTTATTTTGGAAAATATTAAAAATACTGGAAGAAGAATCCACGTCAGGGGGGCTCCACCTGTCCATGAGGGTGGGGGCGCGCCTGCCCCCCTAGGCACGCCCCCTGCCTCGTGGGCCCCCTGACGCTCCATTGACCTCAACTCCAACTCCATATATTTGTGTTCCGGCAGAAAAAATTAGAGAGAAGGATTCATTGCGTTTTACGATACGGAGCCGTCGCCAAGCCCTAAACTCTCTCGGGAGGGCTGATCTGGAGTCCGTTCGGGGCTCCGGAGAGGGGAATCCGTCGCCATCGTCATCATCAACCATCCTCCATCACCAATTTCATGATGCTCACCGCCGTGCGTGAGTAATTCCATCGTAGGCTTGCTGGACGGTGATGGGTTGGATGAGATTTATCATGTAATCGGGTTAGTTTTGTTAGGGTTTGATCCCTAGTATCCACTATGTTCTGAGATTGATGTTGCTATGACTTTGATATGCTTAATGCTTGTCACTAGGGCCCGAGTGCCATGATTTCAGATCTGAACCTATTATGTTTTCATGAATATATGTGAGTTCTAGATCCTATCTTGCAAGTCTATAGTCACCTACTATGTGTTATGATCCGGCAACCCCGAAGTGACAATAATCGGGACCATTCCCGGCGATGACCGTAGTTTGAGGAGTTCATGTATTCACTATGTGTTAATGCTTTGGTCCTGTACTCTATTAAAAGGAGGCCTTAATATCCCTTAGTTTCCGCTAGGACCCCGCTGCCACGAGAGGGTAGGACAAAAGATGTCCTGCAAGTTCTTTTCCATAAGCACGTATGACTATATTCGGAATACATGCCTAAATTACATTGATGAATTGGAGCTAGTTCTGTGTCACCCTATGTTATGATTGTTACATGATGAACCGCATCCGGCATAATTCTCCATCACCGATCCAATGCCTACGAGCTTTTCATATATTGTTCTCCGCTTATTTACTTTTCCGTTGCTACTGTTACAATCACTACAAAACCCAAAAATATTACTTTTGTTACCGTTCCCGTTACTTCCATATTACTTTGCTACTAAATACTTTGTTGCAGATACTAAGTTATCCAGGTGTGGTTGAATTGACAACTCAACTGCTAATACTTGAGAATATTCTTTGGCTCCCCTTGTGTCGAATCAATAAATTTGGGTTGAATACTCTACCCTCGAAAACTGTTGCGATCCCCTATACTTGTGGGTTATCAAGACTATTTTCTGGCGCCGTTGCCGGGGAGCATAGCTCTATTCTTTGAGTCACTTGGGATTTATATCTTCTGGTCACTATGAAGAACTAGAAAGACGAGAAAACAAAAATTTATCCCTCAACTACGAGGGGAGGTAAGGAACTGCCATCTAGCCCTGCACTTGGTTCACATTCTGTTTTGAGTAAGCTTGCGACACCTAAACCTGCTTCTGCTATTAATTCCATATGTCGCATATTGTTGATGATGCCACTTCTGCTATGCATGATACTTATGATGAAACTACTTCTACGCTTGATACTACTGTGCCACTTGGTGAATTTCTTGATGAACAACTTGCTAGGGCTCGAGAGAATGAAATTATTGAAACTGATAATATTGATGAAAGTGATGATGAAGACTCTTCCCCTAATAAATATGAATTGCCTGTTGTTCCTGAGGGTTATGTTATGGATGAAGAAGATGCTAGAGCTCTTCTTGCTTGCAATGACAGATATGATCTTAAGAAGTTATTAGCTAAATGGAAGCAGCAATCTCTTAATGCTAGAATGAAACATGAACCTGCTTTTGCTACTTCACCCATCTGTGTTACTGATAAGGATTATGAATTCTCTGTTGATCCTGAGATAATTACTTTGGTTGAATCTGATCCTTTTTATGGCTATGAATCTAAAACTGTTGTGGCACATCTTACGAAATTAAATGATATAGCCACCCTATTCACTAATGATGAGAGAACTCGCTACTTTTATATCCTTAAAATATTTCTGTTCTCATTAAAGGGTGACGTTAAGATATGGTTTAATTCTCTAGATCCTGGTTGTGTGCGTAGTCCCCACGATATGATTTATTACTTCTCTGCTAAATATCTCCCTGCTCATAAGAAACAAGCTGCTTTAAGGGATATATATAATTTTGTGCAAATTGAAGAAGAGAGTCTCCCACAAGCTTGGGGGAGGCTTCTCCAATTACTTAATGCTTTGCCTGATCATCCTCTCAAGAAAAATGAAATACTTGATATCTTTTATAATGGACTAACCGATGCTTTCAGAGATTACCTGGATAGTTGTGCTGGTTCTGTTTTCAGGGAAAGAACACCGGATGAAGCTGAAATTCTATTGAATAATATGTTGACCAATGAAAATAATTGGACACTTCCTGAACCAATTCCTAAACCAACTCCGAAGAAGAGGGGTGTTCTATTTCTCAGTCCTGAAGATATGCAAGAGGCAAAGAAATCCATGAAAGAAAAAGGTATTAAAGCTGAAGACGTTAAGACTTTACCTCCTATTGAAGAAATACATGGTCTTAATTTACCGCCTGTTGAAGAAATATATGATCTTAATCCATTACCTATTGAAGAAACTCATGATCTTGATAACCCGACACAGGTAGTAAAGGTAAATTCTCTCTATAGATTTGATGAAGGTGATATTCCCCGTTATAAGTCTGCTAGACAATGCTTAGATGAGTTTGATAATTTTATTGTCAAACAAGAAAACTTCAATGCTTATTTTGGTAGACAATTAAAACAAAATGCTTATACGATTGAACACTTGAGTGATTATATGTCTAGAGTTAAAGGCGAACTTAAACTCATTAGTATACATGCTTCTATGGTTACCACTCAAGTAGAACAAGTACTTAAGGCTCAGAATGATTTGCTCAATGAATTGAATAGTAAGAATAATGATTATGCTGTTACAGTGGCTACTAGAACTGGTAAGATGACTCAGGAACCTTTGTCTCCTGAAGGCCATCCTAAGAGAATTGAGCAAGATTCTCAGAGAAATAATATAGATGCACCTAGTCCATCTAAAAAGAAGAAAAAGAAAAATGATAGGACTTTGCATGCTTCTAGTGAACCTATTGCTGAAACACCTGAGAATCCAAATGATATTTCTATCTCTGATGCTGAAACACAATCTGGTAATGAACATGAACCTAGTGACAATGTTAATGATGATGTTCATGATGATGCTCAACCTAGCAATGATAATGATATAGAAATTGAACCTGCTGTTGATCTTGATAACCCACAATCAAGGAATCAACGTTATGATAAGACAGACTTTGTTGCTAGGAAACACGGTAAAGAAAGAGAACCATGGGTTCAGAAACCCATGCCTTTTCCTCCCAAACCATCCATGAAAAAGGATGATGAGGATTTTGAGCGCTTTGCTGAAATGATTAGACCTATCTTCTTGCGTATGCGTTTGACTGATATGCTCAAAATGAATCCTTATGCTAAATATATGAAGGATATTGTTACAAATAAAAGAAAGATATCGGAAGCTGAAATTTCCACCATGCTTGCTAATTATACTTTTAAGGGTGGAATACCAAAGAAACTTGGAGATCCAGGAGTACCTACTATACCATGCTCCATTACAAGAAATTATGTTAAAACTGCTTTATGTGATCTTGGAGCCGGTGTTAGTCTTATGCCTCTCTCTTTATATCCTAGACTTGATTTGAATAAGTTGACACCTACTGAAATATCTCTGCAAATTGCTGATAAATCAACTGCCATACCTGTCGGTATTTGTGAGGATGTGCCTGTTGTAGTTGCAAACGTTACTATTTTAACGGACTTTGTTATTCTTGACATTCCCAAGGACGATAGTATGTCTATTATTCTTGGAAGACCTTTTTTGAATACTGCAGGGGCTGTTATTGATTGCAACAAAGGCAATGTCACTTTTCATGTTAATGGTAATGAGCATACGGTACACTTTCCGAGGAAACAACCTCAAGTCCGCAGTGTCAATTCTATTGGAAAAATTCCATCGATTATTTTTGGAGGTTTTGAATTTCCTCTACCTATTGTTAAGAAGAAATATGATATTCTTATTATTGGGGATGTGCATATCCCCGTTGAGGTAACATAGTGTTATTCGAAAATTCTCCGGTTTCATGTGAATCGGAATGAGTTTGTTAACAAGACTTGATCAACCTTGTTAGTGGATTCCTTTTGATGAGCATGAGATGGATGAAATTAGAAAGCACAACCTTCTGTACCCTCCTTTTACTTTCTGTTATTTAGTTGAAATAAAGTAAAAATAGTATTTTTCCGTCTGTTCCCTGAATTATCCATGCAATATAAAAATACCCCGAAAATAAAAGTTCTCCAAATGCCCCGAAATTGAAATATGATTTTTTTCTGGAATATTTGAGAATATCTGGCACTGAGAACACAACAGGGGGAGCAAGCACCTAGCCACGAGGGTCCAGGGCCCGCCCCCTGCCTCGTGGGCCCATGGTGGCTCCCCTCCACTTATTCCTGCACCCACACACTTCTTCTTCCTCCCAAAAAAATCACCATCCATCTCAAGCACGAGTACTAGCTCATTTTGCTGCGATTTTCGATCTCCTTCCTCAAAGCACCTCTCACAAAACTGCTTTGGGGGATTGTTCCTTGGTATGTGACTCCTCCATTGGTCCAATTAGTTTTTGTTCTAGTGCTTTATTCATTGCAAATTTGTGCTGCCTAGGTGACCATGTTCCTGAGCTTGCATGTCAAATTTATATGGTTCCAAGTAGTTCTAATGCATGATATAGGCTCTGGGCATTTGTAGGAGTAGTTGCTATCAATTTTGTTGAGCTTGGTTCACTTTTATTTGAAGTTACTAAAAATTTCAGAAATTTTCAGAAAATAATGAAGAGATTTTTGAGGGGCTCATCAAGCCGAAGCTCGAAGGAAAAACAAAGTGAAGAAGCAGAGAGGCCCAAATATAATCTGCCTCGCACCACGGAGGTTCGGCCATGTGAATGGCCTTGTGATGATTTCTTGAGAACAGCCGGGATTTATGAAGATTTCTATGAGTTGGCTGGGAATGCAGGCCTCACCGACTTCCTCCGCGACCAACGCGAACAGTATCTCTTACTCACCAATACTTTTGTGCAAAACTTCTACTATTATCCTAAGGAATCACCTCCTTCAGTAGAGTTTCATTTATATGATGTGGTTAAGAAGATGTCACTATATGAATTTTGCAGGGTCTGTAAAATACCTTTCGAGGGTAGCTTAGAGGAACCACATCGTAAAGATGTGGACGGGTTTATTGATACTATCACTGTAGGGGAAACTAGGAAGGTTTCCGATGCAAGAATCACTAGCATACATTTTCCTGTTTTACGCTACTTTGCAATATTTGCTAGTCGTTGCTTAATTGGTCGCGGAAACTGTGGAAACCTTAGTGTTCCTGATATTATTATTTTGTTCCATGGTTTATTCCGCGATGACTCTGTTAGTATGGGCAGTATTATTGCCAAACGGTTAAGTCTGAACCGTACAAAGGGCCCCATCTTTGGAGGTGTCTATGCTTCACGCCTTGCTGCATATTATAACATACCTATTAGGCACTATGAAAAAGAAGAAAAATTGCTGCCCACTGTTTATTTAGATTATAAGAGTATGGTAGCGCATGATTTTATTGTTAAACAGGGAAAGGGCGCTTAAATACAAATTGTTCTTTGATAAACATCACCCTGAGACTATTACCTTGCCTGCTCCTTCCTTGTTTGATTTATCTGCAGGCCAATATCTCGTTCCGCTGGCGGCCATTCACGCCTACCGGAACCCTACGTAAGCCACAGAGCCAGAGCCGGAACCACAATTTGATCCTCAACAACAGTCTAATTACCAGTGGGATCCGGAGATGATTGCCAACCAGTGGCAATCAGGGGCTTCCTCTTCGCAGTACAACCCCAACTACAACTATGGATATCTGCCAGGCCATCCGTGGCAATAGACCAACTTAGGCCAAAATCCTAAGCTTGGGGGAGTACGTATCTCTCACCGACACTACATTTATGTTCACACACACTCATTGCTAGATGTCGGTGCTCATACTTTTTCATTGTAATATCCATGCTAGTTTATTTTCTTTTTTACGCTTTCTTCTTGTGGTATTAATAAACCTTAAGAAAAACCAAAAAAATTAGTAGTAACTTTTAGTTAGTTTACTTTTCTTGCTGTAGTAATAATTAAAAGAAAACCCAAAAAGATTTCTTGGTCTTCTTTTGCTTGTTGGGAGCTTTCCCATGTAAATAGTTTTATTTCTTTTCTTTTCTTTGGGGGTCGATAGGAGAAGACCATGATTAAATTATTGAAGTGGCTCTTATATGCATTATTGTTGATTTAACCAAGAGCCCATATTGCCTTGTCTTCTCCTGTTTATTGAATGCTCGCAGATTCCAGCTTAGTCCAATGCACGTGCACTATTATTATTCACATCGTTCGGTCGTGCAAGCGAAAGGTAATAATGACGATATATGATGAATTGATTGAGATGAGAGAAGCTGGTATGAACTCGACCTCTCTTGTTTTTGTAAATATGATTAGTTCATCGTTCCTGATTCAGCCTATTATGAATAAACATGTTTGCAATGACAATTAGAGATTATAGTTACTTATGCCATGCTTAATTAGCTATGAGTTATAATGGATTGCCTTGCGTGCCAACATGCTATTAAAATGGTTGTGATGTGGTATGATGGGGTGGTATCCTCCTTTGAATGATTTAAGTGACTTGACTTGGCACATGTTCACACATGTAGTTGAAACAAAATTAACATAGCAT
This sequence comes from Triticum aestivum, assembly GCF_018294505.1. Classification (NCBI taxonomy): domain Eukaryota; kingdom Viridiplantae; phylum Streptophyta; class Magnoliopsida; order Poales; family Poaceae; genus Triticum; species Triticum aestivum. The sequence continues at coordinate 431,202,966 of NC_057805.1, forward strand.
TCACGATATTTATGTTCATGGTGGATTATATCCTACTCATGCTTGCACTCAATGTTTATTAATTTTAATGCATGTTCATGACTGTTGTCGCTCTCTAGCCGGTCGCTTCCCAGTCTTTTGCTAGCCTTCACTCGTACTAAGCAGGAATACTGCTTGTGCATCCAATCCCTTAAACCCCAAAGTTATTCCATTGTAGTCCACCATACCTTCCTATATGCGGTATCTACCTGCCGTTCCAAGTAAATTTGTATGTGCCAAACTCTAAACCTTCAAATGAAATTCTGTTTTGTATGGTCGAATAGCTCATGTATCAACTAGGGCTGTCCTTATCTTCCATGTTAGGCGGGTTATTCTCAAGAGGAGTGGAATCCGCTCCTCACTCATGAGAAAATGGCTGGTCACCGGGATGCCCAGTCCCATGCTTTATGCAAATCAAATCAAAATAATTGCAAACAAAACTCCCCCTGGGACTGTTGTTAGTTGGAGGCACTCGTTGTTTCGAGCAAGCCATGGATTGATGCTTGTTGGTGGAGGGGGAGTATAAAGTTTACCATTCTATTTGGGAACCGCCTATAATGTGTGTAGCATGGAAGATATCGCCATCTCTTGGTTGTTATGTTGACAATGAAAGTATACCGCTCAAAATATTATTTATCTCTGTTTTAAAATCGAGCTCTGGCACCTCTACAAATCCCTGCTTCCCTCTGCGAAGGGCCTATCTATTTACTTTTATGTTGAGTCATCACCCTCTTATTAAAAAGCACCAGCTGGAGAGCACCGCTGTCATTTGCATTCATTACTGTTAGTTTATATTGGGTATGACTGGATCTCTTTTACCATGAATTACAATGTCTAGTCAGTCCTTGATCTTTAAAGGTCCTCTGCATTTATGTTTTGCGGTCTCAAAAAGGGCTAGCGAGATACCATCTTGTTATAGCATAATATGATTGTTTTGAGAAAGTGTTGTCATCCGAGATTTATTATTATTGCTCGCTAGCTGATTAAGCCATTGATATGAGTAAACATGAGACCTAAGTGTTATTGTGAATATGGTTAGTTATAATCTTTGCTGAAAACTTGAATGCTGGCTTTACATATTTACAACAACAAGAGCAAACAGAGTTTGTAAAAGTTTTTCTTTATCACTTTCAGTTTATCAACTGAATTGCTTGAGGACAAGCAAAGGTTTAAGCTTGCGGGAGTTGATACGTCTCCGTCGTATCTACTTTTCCAAACACTTTTGCCCTTGTTTTGGACTCTAACTTACATCATTTGAATGGAACTAACTCGGACTGACGCTGTTTTCAGCAGAATTGCCATGGTGTTATTTATGTGCAGAAACAAAAGTTCTCGGAATGACCTGAAACTCCACGGAACTTATTTTTGGAAAATATTAAAAATACTGGAAGAAGAATCCACGTCAGGGGGGGCCTCCACCTGTCCACGAGGGTGGGGGCGCACCCCCTGCCTCGTGGGCCCCCTGACGCTCCACCGACCTCAGCTCCAACTCCATATATTCGTGTTCGGGGAGAAAAAAATCAGAGAGAAGGATTCATCGCGTTTTACGATACGGAGCCGCCGCCAAGCCCTAAACTCTCTCGGGAGGGCTGATCTGGAGTCCGTTCGGGGCTCCGAAGAGGGGAATCCATCGCCATCATCATCATCAACCATCCTCCATCACCAATTTCATGATGCTCACCGCCGTGCGTGAGTAATTCCATCGTAGACTTGTTGGACGGTGATGGGTTGGATGAGATTTATCATGTAATCGAGTTAGTTTTGTTAAGGTTTGATCCCTAGTATCCACTATGTTCTGAGATTGATGTTGCTATGACTTTGCTATGCTTAATGCTTGTCACTAGGGCCCGAGTGCCATGATTTCAGATCTGAACCTATTATGTTTTTATGAATATATGTGAGTTCTAGATCCTATCTTGCAAGTCTATAGTCTCCTACTATGTGTTATGATCCAGCAAACCCGAAGTGAAAATAATCGGGACCACTCCCGATAATGACCGTAGTTTGAGGAGTTCATGTATTCACTATGTGTTAATGCTTTGGTCCGGTACTCTATTAAAAGGAGGCCTTAATATCCCTTAGTTTCCGCTAGGACCCCGCTGCCACGGGAGGGTAGCACAAAAGATGACATGCAAGTTCTTTTCCATAAGCACGTATGACTATATTCGGAATACATGCCTACATTACATTGATGAATTGGAGCTAGTTCTGTGTCACCCTATGTTATGATTGTTACATGATGAACCGCATCCGGCATAATTGTCCATCACCGATCCAATGCCTACGAGCTTTTGATATATTGTTATCCGCTTATTTACTTTTCCATTGCTACTGTTACAATCACTACAAAACCCAAAAATATTACTTTTGTTACCGTTCCCGTTACTTCCATATTACTTTGCTACTTAATACTTTGCTGCAGATACTAAGTTATCCAGGTGTGGTTGAATTGACAACTCAACTGCTAATACTTGAGAATATTCTTTGGCTCCCCTTGTGTCGAATCAATAAATTTGGGTTGAATACTCTACCCTCGAAAACTATTGCGATCCCCTATACTTGTGGGTTATCAGTGCCCGAGCGCCTCCCTCGTGATGTTGGCTAGGTCTGAGGCCCTCTAGAAGAGAGCCCCCGAGCCCTGCCCGAGGAGGGCGCCGAGCGCGCCTTCCTATACGAGGGAGGGAGGCGCCCCAGGCGCGGGCGCCGATCCTGATGTGGCACCTCTAGAGGCGCCGCTCCCTTGAGGCCCTGTGCGGAGTAGTTGCTTCTTCTTCTTGGGGATGGCCTCAGGAGGGCACTGCGCACCATCGTTGTCGGGGTCTTCGATTGATGTGTCTTGGAAGGCACGCTCGAGGGAGCACACCGCATCTCTTTCTTCGCAGGGGACTGTGATGATCCCGCCGCTTCCAGGCATCTTGAGGACGTTGTAGCCGTGGTGGGTCACTGCCATGAACTTGGCCAGGGCCAGATACCCGAGGATGGCATTGTACGGCAGATGGAGGTGAGCGACGTCGAAGTCGATGAGCTCGGTGCGGTAGTTGTCCGCTGTCCAAAGGTGATAGGGAGGCGGACCTGCCCTATCGGGGTGGTGGAGCCGCCGGTCACTCCTGAGAAGGGCTTGGTGGGCTGAAGCTGATCGTGTGGCACTTGAAGGCTGTCGAATGTCTCAACGGACAGGACATTGAGCCCTGCGCCGCCGTCAATGAGGGTCTTGGTGACTTGTACGTTGCTGATGACGGGTGAGCAGAGCATCGGGAGGGCGCCAGCAGCCTGTCCGGGAGCGATTCGGGAGACGAGGCGAGAGACATGTCTGACTGAGCCCGCGCTCCTTTATTTTGATCATGCATGCAAAAGCTTGGGTACGGCCCCTCACGATGTAAGAGCATTTTGGAAAGGGGGAGCCCCTTATGTAAAATAGACTACCAACTTACTCCTTAGGCCAGGTTAAGAAACATGATTTTGTGTGCTTGCGAGCCCCCTTGCGGGTTTGCCGCCATAACTTACTGTCATGACTTACTTTGGTCCGGTCAGGCTTCGGGCTGATTTGGCGGCTGCGGATGTGCATTCCTTCTGAGGGGAGCCCCTCACGAGCTCGTGAGGTCTTGGTTTCCTGAGAGGTCCACCGGTCCACCTGAGAGGGCCTCGGGAGGAGCGGGCGCCAGCACTGGCGAGGTGTGCGCGTAGTGCGTGTGCGCCGCTACCAGCCGCCGCTCGTGAGGTCTTCGGAGGGGGGTGGAGATAGCGGGCGCAAATCCCAAACGAAACGCGAATCGAGAAACTCACGAAATCAACACCAACAAGAAAGGATCCCCCCACGATTGCAATGGAAAATACAACTTCGAATTCAAGATCAAAGGCTGCAAATCTGAGCCACAGAAAAGAGGTCAAAAGCAAATGGCCACGTCCGGCACCTAGCTAGGCTTCTTGTCTTCGAGTCTTCTCACCAGCGTGGAGCTAAGTGCTTTCATGGTCGTGAGCATAGTCATTGGGGGACAGTGTCGACGGCCAGCGCGGAGCATGGTGCACTAGGACGTGGGCGGGAGCCCCCGAGGCCCGAGGGCGGCACTCCGAAGACTCTGGGGCGTGTACAGCCCCACTCATCATTATGTGAGAGTGTCACGAGCGCAGACCTTCACAGGCGCGAGCCTTGCTTCATATCGCCAGACGAGGGCCCCGCCTTGCGCCACCCTCGACCACCGTTGGGGCGTCCGGAAACCAGGACGATGCCAAGGGGCAAAGGGGACGCTAGCGGCACCCTCGGCGACCACGGGCCCTCTGCCAGGGGGAAGGCTCGCCAGTGCCTCCCCGGCAGACGACCTACCTCCGGGCGACACCTTGCTCCGTGCGACGCGGGGAGGGGCCTTGCTCCTGGCTCCTCCCACACAACCCCCAGTGCGCTTCCCTTGGTGGAAGGGGGGTTGCCGTGCTGGGGCCGTCGTCCACCGTTGTAACCTGATTCACTTGCGACCCATGGTTAGCGTAAGCCTGCTCCTGAGAGATTAGTGGTACCCTGTAGCTGTTGTCGCCGGCATGGTCGGCGAGGTTCCCGGGTGGCTCCTGGAAGGCCTCAACTTCCAGGGTCTCCTCTTCCCAACCCGGCTCGAGAATTGTGTCCGGGTCATCTTCCGGCGTGTACTCCTGGTCCATCATGCGGGGCACATAGGCCTCCGGAGCCGTCGCCCCGGAAACCTCGCTGTAGTGCCCCACGCTCCACGCCGCCCGGCCCGGCGCACCGCTCTGAGGATGGTAGGGTGGCATCCTGCCGGGACTGTGGGTGGCAATGCCCACGCCAGCGCCCATCGGGGAAGGCACAGGTGCAGTTGGGTGGCCAGCGCCGCTGGCTGCGCCGATGCCGACGAAACCTCCTGTTGCGCCCGGGGGCGCGCGGGCGTGTCGAGGCCCACCGTGCGATCCGGTCGCAGCCTAAGGTGTAAGCAAGGAGCAGAAAGGCAGCGTACCCCTGGCTGCGGCGTCCAATAGCTCGGCAACGCGCTCCAGCAACGCATCTCGGCCGCCCTCCATTAGTCGGCATCGCAGCAGCTCCCGAGCCACCGTGAGCGCGGCCCTCATGTTTGCTTGTTCCCGTCGGGTGTGCGGCGCCATGGCCGCGACGTCGCTAGAGGCCCTTGCGGCTGCCGGACCGCGCCGCCCGCGCCCCGCAGTGTTTGGCGGCGCGCGTGCCACCTGAAGTGCGGAGTCGAGGTCTTCTTGGGCGGCCAACGCCGCCCGGGCCGGCCAAGCCGCCCAGTGGTCGGCATCGGCTCTCAGGTCACCAGTCATTGGTGCTACAGAGTGCTGGCGGGTCTCCTGGTGGAAGAGAGGTTTCGGCGCACCCCTACCTGGCGCGCCAAATTTCAGATTTCGGGTTCCGGCAAAACCCTTGAGGTTCGAACACTGGGGTGCACACGAAGATCTCTCCCCCTCTAGCTCACGCCCTCACCGCGATCTCAAGTCTATAGCGCCTCGAACTCGCAGAACAAAGGGACACAAGATTTATACTGGTTCGGGCCACCGATGTGGTGTAATACCCTACTCCAGTGTGGTGTGGTGGATTGCCTCTTGGGCTGTGGATGAACAGTTACAAGGGAAGAACAGCCTCCCGAGGAGAGGTGCTCTTGTGCTTGGTGAGTTGTGTGGTTGGGGATGATCTGAATGATCCGTCCTCTCCCTATGGTGGTGTCTAGTCCTATTTATAGAGGCCCTGGTCCTCTTCCCAAATGTTTAGGCGGGAAGGGATCCCACAACGGCCAAATTTGAAGGGAGACAACTAGTACAATTTATCCTGACTAAAGGTGGTCTTCGCCTGCCAAAGGCTCTAGTGGTGACGCTGTCTTGGGCTCCATGGTGACCTCCGTCCTGCCGTCCTGCTGGTCTTGGTCTCGTTGCACTGATATGGAAACCATTGCCTGATGCCTCGGGACTCCTCGTCTGCGCTTGCCTCTTTAGCACCAAAGAGGAAACGAGGACACTGCGCGCGCTGGTGCCCGCCTGGCGCCGGTCGTCATGGCTTACGTCACAGGAACCTCACGAGGTACCCCTTGCCTTGATCTCTCCGCCCCTCGCGAGCCAGCCTGGTGAGGCCGCCCCCGAGGAGGTCTTGTGTCGTCCCCCTCGCGTGGCTTGGCCCCTCGTGAGGGTCTTGAGTGTTTGCTGGTGAAGATGGGCCGTACAGGGCCGCTGGTGGAGCCACGCCATGGGCCGCAGGCAGCCAAGTCTGGGGACCCCCGTTCCCAGGACGCCGACAGGTTAAGAGCATCTCCAGCCGTTGGCCCCCAGGGGGCGTGTAACACCCACGATGCGGCTATATCTCCCACGTGTCGAGGCACGACTTAGAGGCATAACCGCATTGTGGTTTTGTCGCAAGAAGGGTCATCTTCACATGATCCCATGTAATGAACAAGAATGGGATAACGAGAGTTGGTTTACAATCGCCACTTCACACAATACATAAATATAATTCATACATCATCCAAAATCCACACATATAGACCGACTATGGTCAAATCCAAATGAAAATAAGATAACCCCAAATGCTAGATTCCCGATCGTCCCAACTGGGCTCCACTACTGATCATCAGGAAAAGACACATAGTAACGACCACGTTCCTCGTCGAACTCCCACTTGAGCTCGGTTTCGTCATCTGCACTGGCATCGTCGGCACCTGCAACTGTTTTGATAGAATCTGTGAGTCACGAGGACTCAGCAATCTCACACCCGCGAGATCAAGACTATATAAGCTTATAGGAAAGGATGGTGTAATGAGGCGGAGCTGCAGCAGGCACTAAGCATATATGGAGGCTAACATACGCAAATGAGAGCGAGAAGAGAAGCAACACAACGGTCGAGAAGCTAGAAATGAACAAGAAGTGCTCCTGAAACTACTTATGTTCATGCATAACTCAAACCGTGTTCACTTCCCGGACTCCGCCGAGAAGAGACCATCACGGCTACACACACGGTTGATGTATTTTACTTGGGTCAAGTGACAAGTTCTCTACAACCGGACATTAACAAATTCCCATCTGCCTCATAACCGCGGGCACGGCTTTCGAAAGATAATACCCTGCAGGGGTGTCCCAACTTAGCCCATCATAAGCTCTCACGGTCAACGAAGGATAAACCTTCTCCCAGGAAGACCCGATCAGTCTCGGAATCCCGGTTTACAAGACATTTCGACAATGGTAAAACAAGACCAGCAAAGCCACCCGAATGTGCCGACAAATCCCGATAGGAGCTGAACATATCTCGTTCTCAGGGCACACCGGATGGGCAAGATGTCGGGTTGGCATAGACCCTGGTTTCCCAGGGGGCGCCGGACATCGCCCAGTTTGGGCCAGCACTCGAAGGAGCACTGGTCCGGGGGTTTAAATAAAGATGACCCTCGGGCTCGCGAAAACCCGGGGGAAAAAGGCTTAGGTGGAAAATGGTAAAACCAAGGTTGGGCCTTGCTGGAGGAGTTTTATTCAAGGCGAACTGTCAAGGGGGTCCCATAAATCACCCAACCGCCTAAGGAACGCAAACTCAAGGAACATAATACCGGTATGACGGAAACTAGGGCGGCAAGAGTGGAACAAAACACCAGGCATAAGGCCGAGCCTTCCACCCTTTAGCATATATATAGATGCATTAATTAAATAAGAGATATTGTGATATACCAAAACATCCATGTTCCAACATGGAACCAACTTCAACTTCACCTGCAACTAGCAACGCTATAAGAAGGGCTGAGCAAAAGCGGTAACTTAGGCAAACAACGGTTTGCTAGGAAAGGATGGTTAGAGGCTGACATGGCAATATGGGAGACATGATATAGCAAGTGGTAGGTAGTGCAGCATGGAAATAGAGCGAACAACTAGCAAAGCAAAGATAGAAGTGATTTCGAGGGTATGGTCATCTTGTCTGCAAGGTTCTCAGAGTTGTCGAAAGCTTGATCCTCGTAAGCGTACTCAACAGGTTCCTCGTTCACGAACTCGTCTCCCGGCTCTACCCAAAGCAAGAACACAAGTAACGGAACCACAATCAATCACGGGAAATGCACAAGCAACATGATGCAAAACATGTATGATATGCGAGATGTGGTATGCGATGCATATGCGTGCTCCGGAAGAAAAATGATGAACAAGGCAGTAACTTGGCAAACCAAGCATGCCACTGGAAAGATGAGATAATTTCGGTTGAAATCGATATAAAGATCACCGGAAACGGATGCACGGTTTGCAAATGGCAAGCAAAACAAAAATGACACGAATCTGCGATTAACAGTATGATAGCACTTAGAATACATCAAGAAACTATGCTACAGCACTCCAACGTAGCAACAAAGTATATGACAGTAATCTAAAGGAGATGCTTGACAAAAGATGAACACTGAGCTACGGCAATATCACACCACAACAGGTTCAAACAAGCATGGCAAAAGTGCAAAAGATATCTGGTTCACAGACACAGTGAAATTACTGGACATGGCTGAAACAGCATCAGGTAGCAATGTTCAAAGCACGAAATAAACATGCTACAGGAACTTAACATAGCAAAAAAAGGCATGGCATGAATCTACTAAATGCATATGACAAAAGTCCCTTACTGACCATAAGCCAAAAAGGACCAGAAGATATGATGGCAACCATGTAAACATAGCAAGTTTCGTTAACAGGTTTCAGACTTGGCAGAAAACAGAGCATGGCAGAAACAGACATTATGTGGGCACCGTTGAGAGCTTTATGCACTCACCACACAGCAATACATGACAAAACAAGCATACCTACAGCACTATGGCATGTTTGTGAAGCTATCCATGGCAAGATCAAGTTCATAGCATGTATTGATCAACTACAACAAGCTTGGCAAAATTGCATATCATGTTAACAATATGCCAGAAATATTTTATAGCAAAAGTAGAGCACGATTGAGTCATGCTATGGCACTCCATAATTGCAAACAAGGCCATGAATGGATAGAGCACAACTATATCTACAAAACATCCTTACTGAACATCACCAAAATAAGCATGGATATCTCTGTAGCCACATGGATACATGGCAATAAAATAACAGCAGTCACAGACTTAGTAAATTTGGTAAGTCCCTGAAATCAGAAACATCACGAAGCCTAGTTTGCATGCTTGTGCTAGTCACCAAAGAGATCACAAAAATACATGGCATACACCTCTGTAAAGATGGCATGGCATACATCAAAACACATGTAGAGCTCATGCCCATAAGATGCACACATTAAATGCAACAAAAATAACAAATCCTCAAGTTCTGATAAGTAACAGCAGATAACAGCAACTAGCACCCTTGCACCAGAGATTTGGGCATCAAGATGGACTCAAATGAACATGGTGCAATGGAAAACAATGAAGAGCATCTAGAGAAGAACATTTCGATATATTACACGCATCAAACGGACCTATATGCAGAGAGTTATGATGCGATAAACTTGAGCATGTATTGTAAATATAACAAGACTTGGAATATTTCGGGGAGAGGGGGGAGTCAACCTTCGGCGTTGACTCGATCGGATCTAGCCGAGGTCGAGCTCGAGGCTGCCGGAGTGGAGGACGGGGACGGCGGCTGGCGACGGGGGGGAAGCGGAGGCGGCGAGAAGGAGTCGGAGGCGGGCGCGGTCAGGGAGGCGGCGACGGGCGCGGCGCCGGCGGAGGAGGCGCGGGCGC
>NC_057805.1:431213010-431216367 GCF_018294505.1 Triticum aestivum
GGGCCGGTCACGGGCCTCGGCGGGCCGCGGGCGTACGGGCGGCGGGGCACTGATGTGGCGGCGTCCGTTGGCTGCGGCGGCGGCGGGGTTTTCGTCCGGCCAGCGGCGTACACGTCCGGCGGCGCGAGGGGAACGGGCTAGGGTTTCGTCTGCGAATATTTCGAAGGGGAAGGTGATTTTATAGGTAGAGGGAGCTAGGAGACTCCAAATGGAGCATGGTTTTCGCCCACACGATCGTGAGCGAACGACCTTGAGCATGGAAGAGACTTAGAGGGGTTTTGGGCTGTTTGGAGGGGGGTTTTTCTGCAACACACAAAAGGACTTTGCGGTTACCCGGTTGACCGTTGGAGTACCAAACGACCTCCAAATGGCACGAAACTTGATAGGTGGTCTACCGGTGGTATACCAAGGCCACTTGGCAAGCCTCGGTCCATTCCGGGAACGTTCAACACCCGCTCACGAAACGAAACAAGTGGGGTGCGCCGGAGGAGGTGGGAGTGCCGGATTGCAAAACGGACAACGGAAAAAATGCTCGGATGCAAGAGACGAACACGTATGCAAATGCAATGCACATGATGACATGATATGAGATGCATGACATGAACAAAATGCAAAACAAAAAACAAAACCCGACCATGAAGGGAATATCATAACACATAGCCGAAAATGGCAAGAGTTGGAGTTACAAATATGGAAAGTTACATCCGGGGTGTTACAGGGCGCCTAAAATCGCCGCCTGGGGGTGAGCCGGCGCAAAAAATGGGCCTGGGGGCGAGTTGGTCCCCATCCGCCGGCCCCAGGGCCGCCCCCAGGCGCGTTTAAAAATTAAAAATGTATAGCAAATTTTGGCACAGTTCGGCGAAGTTCGACTAAACATGACAAATTTCGGCCAACTTGGGCATATATTTCGATAAAGTTCACCGATTTTCATTACATAGCAAATATATAATAAACTAATCTAAAAGAAACTGGCTGAACACCGAGTAGTCGTCGTCGTCGCCACCATCCTCGTCGTCGGCCTTCTCCTCCTTGACGCGGGCGCCCCTGCTGGACCCGGCGTCGCCATGGCGGACTGGTGGCGGCGGCGGCGTGTCGTCGTCGTCGCTGTCGTCGATGACGACGACTCCTCCTTCGTCGCGGCCCCGGCGGCGCTCCGCGAAGCACTGCAGGGCGGCGCACTGGCGCTCCCTCGCCATCTTGAGGGAGTCCTGGCGTGCCCATTCAAGGGCCGCGTCGTCGTCGCGCTCGACCTCGCCGTGCTCCATCTTCACGGCGGCGAGCCCCGGCTCTGCCTTCACCCGCGCGAGCCCCGCCTCCGTCTTTGGCTTGACGAAGCGCAGAGGAGGAGCCGGCGAGGAGGCGCGCCGGCCGCCCTCGTTGATGACGATGCCGGCGCTGCGAGTGCGCCGGCCGAGCGGCGTCTCCGCCGCGGGCTCGGCCTTGACACCGAGCAGCGCCGGAGTGCCGGAGGAGTGCGAGGAAGAGAGCGAGGAGGAGGAAGAAGAGGAGGATCCGAACCTCCTTGGCGCCCATGGCCTGTCGCGTCGGTGGTGCGCCGGGGCGGCAGCCCTCGCCGGGGGGTACGCCAACGGCGGGTCGTTGCCGCCCTCGAGGTGCATCAGCACGCCCTCGAGTGTGCGGCCGGGGACACCCCACCACAGGTGGCGCCCCTCGCTGTTCTTCAGGCCGCCGACCACCAGCGCGCCGTTGGTGGACGCCATTCACTGCCGCTGACGGCGCTCGAAGTACGCCGCCCAAGCCGCGTGGTTGTCGGCGGCGTACTGGGGGAGGGAGAGTTGGGCGTCGGTGAGGGAGGCGCGCACGACGTCGACCTCGTCGGCGAAGTAGGAGGGTTTGGCCACGGCGTCGGGCAACGAGGGAATGGGCACTCCCCAGTTGCTGACATTCCAGCCCGTCGTCCCGGCGCGCATGTCCGGCGGCACCGGGATGTTCGCCTGGAATAGGAGCCAGGACTCCTGTTCGCGGAGCGTGCGGCGGCCGAAGCCGTTGGCCGCCGCCTCGTCTCCGGGGAAACGCTCGGCCATCGGGGAGGGGAGAGAGAGGGAGGGGCTGGGCGGCGGCGCTCGGGAGAGGTATAGCTCGGCGGCGAGGGCTGGACTGGTGTGGCCACAGACAAGCGAGGCCACCGGCTTATATAGGCGCGCCGCGCCCGTGTGTACGCGTGCGAGGGAGGGAAGGCGTCGGCGCGCCGTCCCGTGACGCACCGCCCGTGAGGAATCAATGGCAAAGCTGACCGGCGGCGGCAGCCTTGCCATTGATTCCCCGCGGGAACCGAGGCGTTGGGGGAAGGCGAGGCACGGTGTCGCTGACGCGGCTGGCCCGCGGCTTTTTCGCACCAAAACCACTCACCCCGGCGCCCCCGGGTGCCCCCCAGCGCGCCGGGTTCGGCCTGGGTCTGCAGGCGCTGATTTCGGCCCAGGCCGGCGAAAATCGGGCTACTGGGGGCGCGACTGGGCCGTTTTTTCAGCGCCGGCGCGAAAAAATCGCCTGGGGAGGCCTTCCTGGGGGCACGGCTGGAGATGCTCTAAGTTTCCTAGCCATAGACATGAGTTGTCATTTGATTAATGGGATCACATCATTAGAGAATGATGTGATTGACTTGACCCATTCCATTAGCTTAGCACATGATCGTTTAGTATGTTGCTATTGCTTTCTTCATGACTTATACATGTTCCTATGACTATGAGATTATCCAACCCCCAAATACCGGAGGAACACTTTGTGTGCTTCCAAACGTCACAACATAACTGGGTGATTATAAAGGTGCTCTACAGGTGTCTCCGATGGTACTTGTTGAGCAGGCATAGATCGAGATTAGGATTTGTCACTCCGATTGTCGGAGAGGTATCTCTGGGCCCTCTCGGTAATGCACATCACTATAAGCCTTGCAAGCAATGTGACTAATGAGATAGTTGCGGGATGATGCATTACAGACCGAGTAAAGAGACTTGCCGGTAACGAGATTGAACTAGGTATTGAGATACCGATGATCGAATCTCGGGCAAGTAACATACCGATGACAAAGGGAACAACGTATATCGTTATGTGGTTTGACCGATAAAGATCTTCGTAGAATATGTGGGAGCCAATATGAAAATCTAGGTTCCGCTTTTGGTTATTGACCGGAGACATGTCTCGGTCATGTCTACATAGTTCTCGAACCCGTAGGGTCCGCACGCCTAAAGTTCGGCGACGATCGGTATTACGAGTTTATGTGTTTTGATGTACCGAAGGTAGTTCGGAGTCCCGGATGTGATCACGGACATGACGAGGAGTCTCGAAATGGTCGAGACATAAAGATTGATATATTGGACGGCTATATTCGGACACCGGAAG
>NC_057805.1:431216700-431231436 GCF_018294505.1 Triticum aestivum
CCTTTCCTTCTCTTCTTCCTCTTCCTTCCTTTCCCCTTCCTCCTCCTAGTTGGACTAGGAAAGGGGGAGTCCTACTCCTACTAGGAGGAGGAGGACTCCCCTCCTTGGCGCGCCCCAAGGGCCAGCCGGCCTCCCCCCTTGCTCCTTTATATACGGGGGCAGGGGGCACCCTAGAGAACACAAGTTGATCATTGATCTCTTAGCCATGTGCGGTGCCCCCCTCCACCATAATCCACCTCGGTCATATCGTTGCAGTGCTTAAGCCCTGCGCCGGTAGCTTCATCATCACCGTCATAATGCCATCGTGCTGAGGAAGCTCTCCCTCGACAATCTGCTGGATCGTGAGTTCGTGGGACGTCACCGAGCCGAACGTGTGCAGATCGCAGAGGTGCCGTACTTTCGGTACTAGGGTCGGTCGATCGTGAAGACGTACGACTACATCAACTGCGTTGTCATAACGCTTCCACTTACGGTCTACGAGGGTACGTAGACAACACTCTCCCCTCTCGTTGCTATGCATCACCATGATCTCGCGTGTGCGTAGGAATTTTTTTGAAATTACTACGTTCCCCAACAGTGGCATCCGAGCCAGGTTTATGCGTAGATGTTATATGCATGAGTACAACACAAGTGAGTTGTGGGCGATAATAGTCATACTGCTTACCAGCATGTCATACTTTGATTTGGCGGTATTGTTGGATGAAGCGGCCTGGACCGACATTACGCGTACGCTTACGCGAGACTGGTTCTACCGACGTGCTTCGCACACAGGTGGCTGCCGGGTGTTAGTTTCTCCAACTTTAGTTGAATCGAGTGTGGCTACGCTCGGTCCTTGTTGAAGGTTAAAACAGCACATACTTGATGAAAAATCATTGTGGTTTTGATGCGTAGGTAAGAACGGTTCTTGCTCAGCCCGTAGCAGCCACATAAAACTTGCAACAACAAAGTAGAGGACATCTAACTTGTTTTTGCAGGGCATGTTGTGATGTGATATGGTCAAGACATGATGCTCAATTTTATTGTATGAGATGATCATGTTTCGTAACAGAGTTATCGGCAACTGGCAGGAGCCATATGGTTGTCGCTTTATTGTATGAAATGCAATCGCCATGTAATTGCTTTACTTTATCACTAAGCGGTAGCGATAGTCGTAGAAGCAATAGTTGGCGAGACGACAACAATGCTACGATGGAGATCAAGGTGTCGCGCCGGTGACGATGGTGATCATGACGGTGCTTTGGAGATGGAGATCAAAGGCACAAGATGATGATGGCCATATCATATCACTTATATTGATTGCATGTGATGTTTATCCTTTATGCATCTTATTTTGCTTAGTTCGACGGTAGCATTATAAGATGATCTCTCACTAAATTTCAAGGTACAAGGTTCTCCCTGAGTACGCACCATTGCGAAAGTTTGTCGTGCTAAGACACCACATGAGGATCGGGTGTGATAAGCTCTACGTTCACATACAACGGGTGCAAGCCAGTTTTAAACACGCAGAATACTCGGGTTAAACTTGACGAGCCTAGCATATACAGATATGGCCTCGGAACACTGAGACCGAAAGGTCGAGCATGAATCATATAGTAGATATGATCAACGTAGTGATGTTCACCATTGAAAACTACTCCATCTCACGTGATGATCGGACATGGTTTAGTTGATATGGATCATGTGATCACTTAGATGATTGGAGGGATATCTATCTAAGTGGGAGTTCTTTAGTAATATGATTAATTGAACTTTAATTTATCATGAACTTAGTACCTGATAGTATTTTGCATGTCTATGTTGTTGTAGATAGATGGCCCGTGTTGTTGTTCCGTTGAATTTTAATGCGTTCCTGGAGAAAGCTAAGTTGCAAGATGATGGTAGCAACTACACGGACTGGGTACGTAACTTGAGGATTATCCACATTGCTGCATAGAAGAATTATGTCCTGGAAGCACCGCTAGGTGCCAAACCCGCTGCAGGAGCAACGCCAGATGTTATGAACGTCTGGCAGAGCAAAGCTGATGACTACTCGATAGTTCAGTGTGCCATGCTTTACGGCTTAGAACCGGGACTTCAACGACGTTTTGAACGTCATGGAGCATATGAGATGTTCCAGGAGTTGAAGTTAATATTTCAAGCAAATGCCCGGATTGAGAGATATGAAGTCTCCAATAAGTTCTACAGCTGCAAGATGGAGGAGAATAGTTCTGTCAGTGAGCATATACTCAAAATGTCTGGGTATAACAATCACTTGATTCAACTGGGAGTTAATCTTCCTGATGATAGTGTCATTGACAGAATTCTTCAATCACTGCCACCAAGCTACAAGAGCTTCGTGATGAACTATAACATGCAAGGGATGGATAAGACAATTCCCGAGCTCTTCGCAATGCTAAAGGCTGCGGAGGTAGAAATCAAGAAGGAGCATCAAGTGTTGATGGTCAACAAACCACCAGTTTCAAGAAAAAGGGTAATGGGAAGAAGGGGAACTTCAAGAAGAACGGCAAGCAAGTTGCTGCTCAAGTGAAGAAGCCCAAGTCTGGACCTAAGCCTGATACTGAGTGCTTCTACTGCAAAGGGACTGGTCACTGGAAGCGGAACTGCCCCAAGTATTTGGCGGATAAGAAGGATGGCAAGTTGAACAAAGGTATATGTGATATACATGTTATTGATGTGTACCTTACTAATGCTCGCAGTAGCACCTGGGTATTTGATACTGGATCTGTTGCTAATATTTGCAACTCGAAACAGGGACTACGGATTAAGCGAAGATTGGCTAAGGACGAGGTGACGATGCGCGTCGAAAATGATTCCAAAGTCGATGTGATCGCGGTTGGCACGCTACCTCTACATCTACCTTCGGGATTAGTTTTAGACCTAAATAATTGTTATTTGGTGCCAGCGTTAAGCATGAACATTATATGTGGATCTTGTTTTATGCGAGACAGTTATTCATTTAAATCAGAGAATAATGGTTGTTCTATTTATATGAGTAATATCTTTTATGGTCATGCACCCTTGAAGAGTGGTCTATTTTTGTTGAATCTCGATAGTAGTGACACACATATTCATAATATTGAAGCCACAAGATGCAGAGTTGATAATGATAGTGCAACTTATTTGTGGCACTGCCGTTTGGGTCATATTGGTGTAAAGCGCATGAAGATACTCCATTCTGATGGACTTTTGGAATCACTTGATTATGAATCACTTGGTACTTCAGAACCATGCCTCATGGGCAAGATGACTAAAACTCCGTTCTCCGGAACAATGGAGCGAGCAACAGTTTTGTTGGAAATCATACATACTGATGTATGTGGTCCGATGAATGTTGAGGTTCACGGCGGGTATCGTTATTTTCTCACCTTCACAGATGATTTGAGCAGATATGGGTATATCTATTTGATGAAACATAAGTCTGAAACATTTGAAAAGTTCAAAGAATTTCAGAGTGAAGTGGAAAATCATCGTAACAAGAAAATAAAGTTTCTACGATCTAATCATGGAGGAGAATATTTGAGTTACAAGTTTGGTCTTCATTTGAAACAATGCGGAATAGTTTCGCAACTCACGCCACCCGGAACACCACAGCGTAATGGTGTGTCCGAACGTCGTAATCGTTCTTTACTACATATGGTGCGATCTATGATGTCTCTTACTGATTTACCGTTATCATTTTGGGGTTATGCTTTAGAGATGGCTGCATTCACGTTAAATATGGCACCATCTAAATCCGTTGAGATGACACCTTATGAACTGTGGTTTGGCAAGAAACCAAAGTTGTCGTTTCTTAAAGTTTGGGGCTGCGATGCTTATGTGAAAAAGCTTCAACCTGATAAGCTCGAACCCAAATTGGAGAAATGTGTCTTCATAGGATACCCAAAGGAGACTGTTGGGTACACCTTCTATCAGAGATCCGAAGGCAAGACATTCGTTGCTAAGAATGGATCCTTTCTAGAGAAGGAGATTCTCTTGAAAGAAGTGAGTGGGAGTGTCGTGGAATTGTCACGGCAGATGTCCTCGTGCAAGGACTTAGTCGTGGAGCCATCGCAGCTAGGAAGCTTAAAGGGGTTAAGCGGGACAAGGAACACGAGGTTTATACTGGTTCGGCCCCTTACGGTGAAGGTAAAAGCCTACGTCCAGTTGAGGTGGTATTACTTAGGGTTTCGATGACCAGGGAGCTTAATCGCTATGCCTGGCTCTCGATCTGTTGTCTCTCATCCTGAACCGCCGCCGGGTCATCCCTTTATATAGAGAGGTTGACGCCCCACGGCTCTCAGAGTCCCGGCCGGCTTATAACAATATCCGGCTCTGACTCTTAACTAATCTTGCCTTACACTACAAGTCATTGCCACAACGGTGGTTTATCACTACGGTCCTTAAGCCGCCTCCAGGTCTTAAGCCCATTATTGATGCGCCATCCTCAAGCTTGGTACTGGGCTTCACGTGATGATCATTATGACGTAACCCGGCCCCTCCTGGGCGGGTGACTCTAATGGTTATATCCTCAACATTAGGCCCCAGATTGATTTGAACCGGTTCATGTCAATCTTCAAAATCTTCCGGCTTCTTCCTGTGCAAAGGTTATAACCCGTCGTGACGTCATCTTCTGGATTCATGGTAACCCGCCATGACGTCATCTTCCATTAAATTCATGTTTTATTCTGTCATATCTCAACGGATCTTATCTTTAAAGACCATCCCGAAAATCGAGGCGTTTCTGCGGCAATATAATCATGTCTTCCGCCTCCTCTTTTCCCGCGCCCATTTACCAGCCGGCCCTTATAAATAGGCCCGGCCCATAGGTCTTCGTCACTCTTCCCCTCCATCGTCTTCCTCCTCTGACGCTCCAGAGCCCGAGCTCCGCCGCCGCCGCCGTGCACCTCGTCCTCACCGACCAAGGCCGCTGCATCAACCTGTCTTGACCAGAATCCTGCGGCGCGCCTCCGCTGCTCATCAGCACCAGTAAGTCCTCGCTGTCCCGTACCTTAGATCCGCATTAGAGCCCGCAAGTTCTCTGTGTTCTTCGTAGTTCATCGCGATTTCTTCACAGTTCCGCCACCGAGGTTCCCTTTGATCCAAAAACGGTATAAACTCCCTGCGGTAGTAGTTTCTCACTCTTTTTTATGCTAGTAAATCCCCTTTGTCCGCAACAAGACCTCATTTAGAGCTTACGAACTTCTCTGTATCAGTTTTTAGGTCTAGAAATTTTTCCTTTCTAAACGACCATTTGATCCAAAATAATCCATGCAGTCTGTGAAACTTGTTTGTGCAACACTTAGACAAAAAAACTGCATCTGTTAACCATGGCGGCCCATATCGCCGGCTTAAAAGAGGCCATGCTCTGTGAAATTTCCGGCTCATTCATAATAGAGGTTTAAACAACTTGAATTACTTATGATATCCACAGCGGCTTAGATAACCCGACACAATTAGCCATATATCATTAGGCCCCTTCATAAGCCGCCGTCTGAATACTGAACTGAAATCTTCCTCCGGCTTAAATTTGAACCAGAAATTTTCTTTTGTCATAGGCTTCCGTCTTTCACAATGCCGCCCAAGGCTCCCAAGGCACCCATTACATGCAACTGGGTGAGATCCAACGTTACTGATAATACCTTAGATGACTTCGTGAAGACGGGTTACCTGCCTAAGAAGGAGGTCATGTCCTATCGTGCCCCTGACCCGTCCGAAGAAAGACCTCAACCAAGAGACGGAGAGGTTGTTATATTTGCTGATCACATGAGCCGGGGTTTTGCACCTCCCAGCTCAAAATTCTTCAGAGATGTTCTGCACTTTTTCGATCTGCGACCTCAAGACATTGGACCCAATTCCGTGTCGAACATTTGTAACTTCCAAGTGTTCTGTGAGGTGTACCTTGGAGAAGAGTCCAGCCTACTACTCTTTAGGGAGCTGTTTTATCTGAACCGCCAGAACGAGTGTGCCAACGGGCCTAGCCTGGAACTTGGCGGGATTTCAATCCAACGACGGAGAGATTGCCTCTTTCCTTATGCTGAGCTGCCAAGCCACCCAAAGGACTGGAACCAGACATGGTTCTACTGCCAGGATACTTCTCCGGCTGATGAGAACCCTCTGCCCGGCTTTCGCGCCCTGCGTCTGGAGTCAAATCACCCCCTGCCAGACAAATTATCTCAAGCTGAGCGTCAACCACTTATCCCCACCATCAACAAGATTAAAGCTCTTCTGGGAAACGGCCTTAACGGCGTTGATCTGGTTCGGGTCTGGATTGCTTGGCGGGTACACCTTCTATCAGAGATCCGAAGGCAAGACATTCGTTGCTAAGAATGGATCCTTTCTAGAGAAGGAGTTTCTCTCGGAAGAAGTGAGTGGGAGTGTCGTGGAATTGTCACGACAGATGTCCTCGTGCAAGGACTTAGTCGTGGAGCCATCGCAGCTAGGAAGCTTAAAGGGGTTAAGCGGGACAAGGAACACGAGGTTTATACTGGTTCGGCCCCTTACGGTGAAGGTAAAAGCCTACGTCCAGTTGAGGTGGTATTACTTAGGGTTTCGATGACCAGGGAGCTTAATCGCTATGCCTGGCTCTTGATCTGTTGTCTCTCATCCTGAACCGCCGCCGGGTCATCCCTTTATATAGAGAGGTTGACGCCCCGCGGCTCTCAGAGTCCCGGCCGGCTTATAACAATATCCGGCTCGGACTCTTAACTAATCTTGCCTTACACTACAAGTCATTGCCACAACGGCGGTTTATCACTACGGTCCTTAAGCCGCCTCCGGGTCTTAAGCCCATTATTGATGCGCCATCCTCAAGCTTGGTACTGGGCTTCACGTGATGGTCATTATGACGTAACCCGGCCCCTCCTGGGCAGGTGACTCTAATGGTTATATCCTCAACAGGGAGGAAAGTAGAACTTGATGAGGTAACTGTACCTACTCCCTTATTGGAAAGTAGTTCATCATAGAAATCTATTCCTGTGACTCCTACACCAATTAGTGAGGAAGCTAATGATGATGATCATGCAACTTCAGATCAAGTTACTACCAAACATCGTAGGTCAACCAGAGTCAGATCCACACCAGAGTGGTACGGTAATCCTGTTCTGTAGGTCATGTTACTTGACCATGACGAACCTATGAACTATGAGGAAGCGATGATGAGCCCAGATTCCGCGAAATGGCTTGAGGCCATGAAATCTGAGATGGGATCCATGTATGAGAACAAAGTATGGACTTTGATTGACTTACCCGATGATCGGCAAGCCATCGAAAATAAATGGATCTTCAAGAAGAAGACTGATGTTGATGGTAATGTTACTGTCTACAAAGCTCAACTTGTTGCGAAAGGTTTTTGACAAGTTCAAGGAGTTGACTACGATGAGACATTCTCACCCGTAGCGATGCTTAAGTCCGTCTGAATCATGTTAGCAATTGTTGCATTCTAGGATTATGAAATTTGGCAAATGGATGTAAAGACTGCATTCCTGAATGGATTTCTGGAAGAAGAGTTGTATATGATGCAACCTGAAGGTTTTATCGATCCAAAGGATGATAACAAAGTGTGCAAGCTCCAGCGATCCATTTATGGACTGGTGCAAGCATCTCAGAGTTGGAATAAACGTTTTGATAGTGTGATCAAAGCATATGGTTTTATACAGACTTTTGGAGAAGCCTGTATTTACAAGAAAGTGAGTGGGAGCTCTGTAGCATTTCTAATATTATATGTGGATGACATATTGTTGATTGGAAATGATATAGAATTTCTGGATAACATAAAAGGATACTTGAACAAGAGTTTCTCAATGAAAGACCTCGGTGAAGCTGTTTATATATTGGGCATCAAGATCTATAGAGATAGATCAAGACGCTTAATTGGACTTTCACAAAGCACATACCTTGATAAAGTATTGAAAAATTTCAAAATGGATCAAGCAAAGAAAGGGTTCTTGCCTGTGTTACAAGGTGTGAAGTTGAGTCAGACCCAATGCCCGACCACTGCAGAAGATAGAGAGAAAATGAAAGGTGTTCCCTATGCTTCAGCCATACGCTCTATCATGTATGCAATGATGTGTACCAGACCTGATGTGTGCCTTGCTATCAGTTTAGCAGGGAGGTACCAAAGTAATCCAGGAGTGGATCACTGGACAGTGGTCAAGAATATCCTGAAATACCTGAAAAGGACTAAGGATATGTTTCTTGTTTATGGAGGTGACAAAGAGCTTGTCGTAAATGGTTACGTCGATGCAAGCTTTGACACTGATCCGGATGACTCTAAGTCACAAACCGGATACGTGTTTATATTGAACGGTGGAGCTCTCAGTTGGTGCAGTTCTAAGCAAAGCGTCGTGACGGGATCTACGTGTGAAGCGGAGTACATAGCTGCTTCGGAAGCAGCAAATGAAGGAGTCTGGATGAAGGAGTTCATATCCGATCTAGGTGTCATACCTAGTGCATCGGGTCCAATGAAAATCTTTTGTGACAATACTGGTGCAATTGCCTTGGCAAAGGAATCCAGATTTCACAAGAGAACCAAGCACGTCAAGAGATGCTTCAATTCCATCCGCGATCAAGTCAAGGAGGGAGACATAGAGATTTGCAAGATACGTACGGATCTGAATTTTGCAGACCCGTTGACTAAGCCTCTCTCACGAGCAAAACATGATCAGCACAGAGACTCCATGGGTGTTATAATCATTACTGGGTAATCTAGATTATTGACTCTAGTGCAAGTGGGAGACTGAAGGAAATATGCCCTAGAGGCAATAATAAAGTTGTTATTTATATTTCCTTATATCATGATAAATGTTTATTATTCATGCTAGAATTGTATTAACCGGAAACTTAGTACATGTGTGAATACATAGACAAACAGAGTGTCACTAGTATATACGTACGACTACATCAACCGCGTTTTCATAACGCTTCCACTTACGGTCTACGAGGGTACGTAGAGAACACTCTCCCCTCTCGTTGCTATGCATCACCATGATCTTGCGTGTGCGTAGGATTTTTTTGAAATTACTACGTTCCCCAACGCATACCTAGTTCAACCTCGTTACCGGCAAGTCTCTTTACTCGTTCCGTAATGCATAATCCCGTGACTAACTCATTAGTCACATTGTTTGCAAGGCTTATAGTGATGTGCATTACCGAGAGGGCCCAGAGATACCTCTCCGATACTCGGAGTGACAAATCCTAATCTCAATCCATGCCAACCCAACAAACACCTTCGGAGACACCTATAGAGAATCTTTATAACCACCCAGTTACGTTGTGACGTTTGATAGCACACAAGGTATTCCTCCGGTATTCGGGAGTTGCATAATCTCATAGTCAGAGGAACATGTATAAGTCATGAAGAAAGCAATAGCAATAAAACTATACGATCATTATGCCAAGCTAACGGACGGGTCTTGTCCATCACATCATTCTCTAATGATGTGATCCCGTTTATCAAATGACAACACATGTCTATGGTTAGGAAACATAACCACCTTTGATCAATGAGCTAGTCAAGTAGAGGCATACTAGGGACAAAGTATTTTGTCTATGTATCCACACATGTATCAAGTTTCCGGTTAATACAATTCTAGCATGAATAATAAACATTTATCATGATATAAGGAAATAAAATAATAACTTTATTATTGCCTCTAGGGCATATTTCCTTCAAGGGGGCGTCGCCGCGCCGCCCGTGAGGAATCAATGGAAGGCTGACCGGCGACAGCCTTTGATTCCCCGCGAAAAACCGAGGCGTTCTGAGGACGACGAGGCGAGTGTCACTGACTCGGCGGGCCCGCAGTGAGTTCACGCCAAAATCACTTGCCCCGGCGCCCCCGGGCGCCCCCAGCGCGCCGGGTTCTGCCTGGGTCCGCCGGCGCCAGTTTCGGCCAAACCGGCGAAAAACGGGCTCCTAGGGGCGCGACTGGGCCGATTTTTGGGCGCCGGCGTGAAATAATCGCCTTGGGGGCGTGTTGGGGGCGCGGCTAGAGATGCTCTTAGAAGGGATAGAAAGGACTGGTGGAATCGTTGTTGTATTGCTTCAGCCTCGTGGGCATATATATGAGTACATGATCTTCTTGGAATACAAGACAAATCAGAATATTTCCTAGTCTATCCTATGTTTCCAATCTAAACATTATACTCAACACCCCCCGCAGTCACAACGGTAGCGACGCAGACAGTGAGACTGGAGAAGAATCCGAAGGCAAGCCGACGGACACCCCCCCACAGTCGTATCGGTCGATGCATCATGGAAGTCGTGGCTGGAGTGAAAACCAACGAGGTTGCTCAGGCAAGGCGGTAGACCTTTGTGCTGTTTGTCGAGATAGCCGAGAGCATAGGGTGGTGTGGCCGTGGTCGACGTAGCCGTGCGAGGGACGCCGTGGTCGATGTCGAGTCGGGGTGGCCGATGTCGAGGTAGTCGCCGTGGACCGGGAAGAAGAGCAGCGGCGGCGACCTGAGGAGGAGGCGGCGGCGGCCGCTAGGTCAGAAGCGCGGCGATGGTGCTCGAAGTAGGCGAGGAAGAACCCGACAACATGACGAAGACCGACGCGGACGGTGGCGTTCCCGCGCCTAAGGAGGCGGCGCGACGCATACCACATAGAAGTCGATGCGCGGGGACGGCGGAGTAGACCGCGCGCTGCGACGCTACGACCCGAATGAGCGACGCAGCGGCAGCGCGCTGGTCGGGGCGACGGCGGGGAAGACCTCATGGCGGTTGCAGGCCACGCTCGCTACGGCCCGATCGGGCGACGCAGTGGCAGCACGAGGGTCGGTGCAGCCTTGGGGACGGCCCGGAGCGGACGACCTCGGGACGGCGGCGGACCGCGGGCAGCGGCACTACGGCCCGACGGGGCGACGCAGCGACAACGCGCGGGTCGATGCTGTCATGAAAAAAAACCACGGGGCAACGGCAAGGACCACGTGCCACGCTTGCTACAGCTAGATGGGGATGCAGCGGCAACGCGAGGGTCACTGCAGCCACAAGGACGCCCTGAAGCGGACGACCTCGAGGCTACAATAGACTATGGGCCGCGGCACTACGGTCCAAAGAGGCGACGCAGCGGCGACACGCGGGTCGGTGCAGTCGCGGAGAAAACCGTGGGACGGTGACGTTGCGGTCCAAAGGACGACAAAACTGCAGTCCGATGCTCGATTCGGTAGAGAGGCGTGTAAACTTGATAACAATCTTCACGAAAACTTTCAGTGACGCGCATATGATTGATCAGACCGAACAGGCGACAAGGACAGAGTAGATCGCGTGCTCGCGACTGATAAAGCCAATTGCTCGCATGGTCAGACCAGCTGCTCTGTCGAGGATGACGTGCCCGCGCCGTGCGTCGCGCGGCCGAACGTGACAAGCGTGTCCAACGGGCACACGTGTAGCCACATCCGTCCAGGTTGCTACATACGTGAGCGCTGATCAGCCATGCAACGCATGAGTGGACCAAGCCATTCGCCCAGGCAGTCCAGCGGTCAACTCTGTCCGGGCATGGCGCGTGAGTGGCCGCGTGCAGCGACGCTGCGAGGAGACGAGTCCAGCGCGGGAGCACCGTAGCGGCCGCCCGTACCAGCGCGCCCGCGAGACATGCGTGAACTGCCCGAGGAACCATCTTGCAAGAGACGACGAAGATGTTGATGAAGAAGACGCGCGTTGCTGACGACGAACGGTGCCGGGCGACGCAAACCGACTTATAGATCGGAGAACAAAAAAGAAGCACCGATCAAGACGACCGACGTGAGAGAGAAAACCCGGACTAAGGATCGGGAAAAAGACTTTCTAGGGCAGCCAATCAACATGATCGGCGGACAAACCCTAGGTATGGGCGGCGCGGCCCCTGGTGACGATCATGGAGATCGACCGCCCGGGGGCTGCGCGGTGCGGAAGCGGGCGATGGCTAGGGTTTGGATCGAGATTAGGTTGATGCCATCTTAGAAGGGATAGAAGGGATTGATGGAATCGTTGTTGTATTGCTTGAGCCTCGTGGGCATGTATATAGGAGTATATGATTTTTTTGAAATACAAGACAATGCGAAATATTTCCTAATCTATCCTATGTTTTCAATCTAAATATTATACTCCCTCCATTCCATAATGTAGTGCCTATAAATTTTTGTGAAAGTCAAACTTTACCAACTTTGATCAAGTGTATAAAGAAAACTGTCTACATCTATAATACCTTTAAAAATATAACTCACGATGTATTCAATGATGTGCATTCGTATTCTAGATGTACCTATTTTTCTCTATAAATATGGTCAAAGTTTGTGATGTTTGACTTTTGTAAAAATGTATAGGCACCATATTATGCAACGGAGGGAGTACTCAACACCGGGAAACCATCCCAACCAAGATTGTAGTATTGATCACAAAGCTCGGGAGATCACCTGCACTGTCCATCCATGCTGCAAAGTGCTCGTGCTCCAGGGACAACATGCATGTCTTCTGTGCTCCATGTTATGTCAAATCCCAAACCCTATCCGGATCGTGGGCAAGGCAGGGGATGCAAGATGCGCGCTCCCTCTCTCATGCGCACTCGAGAGGCCGGCGCACACATGCAATGTGTGGTGGAGCGGTCGAGATGGCCGGCCACCGAACATAGGCAGAGCATGGGAGCCGGGATGCGAAGGATGCCTAACCGCCTGGCTCATCATCAAGCTGTGGCGCCAGCTTTATATCTGATCTGAGGCATGGACGGCACCAAAGCCTCCCCTGCTCCCAATCCCGTTATCCGTTTCCGATACGCACGACATGTGCAGAGCACAAAAAGGGCTTGGTTGCCATGTCCACGGCTTGCAATCACTGTGAGATTCTTCAGTTTGATGCCTGGAAAGACTGGCCGGCTCACAAGGTCGGGATCGCTATATGTAGTTTCTGAAGCTGGTAGCACTAGTTCAAGTCCATCTATCTGTACCACTGTATCGGACGTTGTGCAGATAGAACTGTTCACTCACTGGTCTCGGTCGAGCTGAGGCGGTAATACCTTATCTCTTTTTTTCCTTATAGAATAGACAATACCTTATCTTGGTAGCTTTGGGGCTACCGGAATAAAGGTGCGGCCAGCTGACGTGCCATAATTCCGGTCTCTGATTTCTGGCCACCATCATCATTTCGTACACCTTCCACGGTATACACCGAGTGACGGAAAGGCTTTGGTACATGCAATGCATGTTACCCTGTACGCAGATTTTGGCATCGTACATGCAGCAGGTTCAACGGATCTATCTATCCTCCTCCTGTCCTCCATGGCTGCTGCTGCCCATACCGGTGGGCGCGCACGTGCGAGCCACCGTCGCAGAGCCCCGTGTGCCCACGTCCACATGCGTGCGTGCGTGGCCGCAGGCGCGCGGCTTCGAAAGTCGCGTGTCGCGTGGGCTTGTGTTTGTGCGTGGGGGAGCCTGTTGCCAGAGGCGAGCTGAGGTTTGTCAACGCGCTTGCACGGGGTTCGAGCCGTGTCACGTTGGCCTCGGGTTCAAGCCCGAGAAGCGGAACATGGCTCAGGCCAGGGAAGCGTGCGGCCGGAAACTTTGGGCACGTAGAGGTAGAGCATGTCCGTCCGGCTTCTCGTAAGGAGCGAACGGTTCAAGGACGGGGCGACCGAGCTATGGCATGTCAAGTGCGCATCCGGATGACCGGATTCGGTTTCCGAGTAGCTACGTCGACCAACGACTGCCTTGCGAATGATGCGCACTACTGTCTGCACATGCCTGGGCATTCAAAATCATCTCCATCCTGCGGTCTATTCCCTCCGTCCGTGAATAAGTGTACATCTAGATTTTTTCCTAAGTCGGAGTTTTTAAAATTAGGTGTGGCTAGGTCTCAGTTAAGTGATATACTAGTATATAAGAAAAAAAGAAAAAACTGAAAAGAAATTTTCTGTACGAGTCTCCATGAACTATCAAAGGCATATAGCATCTACTGAGACATAACGAAGTCTTAATCGACTGAGACTTAGCAAAAATGTTTAAAATTTTGACCAACTTTATAGAGAAAAGTAGCAGCATTTATGGCACTATATTAGTATCACTAAATTCGTTTTAAAATATAGTTTCATAATGTACCAATTTGTTATCATATATGGTGCTACTCTTTTCTACAAAGTTGGTCAAAATTTTAAAACTTTGATTTAGGACAAAACCTAAGGCCTCCTTTGCTTTAGAGGAATCTTGTAGGAATTCATAGGATAAGATTTCTATAGGAAAAATTGCTTTAGAGCCCTTTGGTTTGTAGGAATGGAATCCTATTCCTATGGAGGAATTCTTCCTATCCTCCATATTTCATAGGAAAATAAACATTAGCCTAGACTCAATGAAAAAATCCTATGATGTGAATTAAATGGCATCTCCTTTCCTATTCCTACTCATAGGATTTGAGATACATGTCATCTTATTTCCTATGACTTTCCTATTCCTACGATTTTCCTATCCTATGAACCAAAGAAGGCCTAAATGTACGCTTATTCACAAATGAAGGGAGTACCGTACATTTTATTTTAGGCCAGTGTCGTAGAAGTTGTTTTCTACACTAGTCTGTTTACAGGCAACAGGGAATTGTTTCCCCTAACTTTTTCTGGTGAAATTATTTTCCCTAGTAGACAGAACATAGATTCTCAAAAGTAAACACACACGAAAGCTACTACATAGTTTTTTGAAAATAAAATAAAATCGACGAATCCTAGTTCGCGCGCAAGTCGGGGGTAGCAACCAAATGCATACCCTCCCACCACCCACGCGGCAATGGGCCAATCCACTCGTGAT
>NC_057805.1:431231741-431233156 GCF_018294505.1 Triticum aestivum
AATCTTTCCCCGATCATTTATTTTCTATGTTCTCTGTTTTCTACTGTCATTTTTATTCTGGTGTTTACATTTTTGGTTTATGTTATGCCTCTTTCTTTAAAAAAAATATGGATGTTAATGAATATGTGAATATTTTTAAAATTCTTTAAATTTTTGGAGAATTTACGAATATTTTTTAAAATTTAGAATGTTTTAATAGTAAATATAAACATTTAAAAAAATTATAAATAGTATTTTAATAATACCTTTACAAAATAGCATTGTGAATGTTTTTAATATTTTAGAGCAGTTTTTAAAACTTATGCAGTACCCAATTCTTAGGCAGTTTACAGTAGGTCCGGCTTTGATTTACAATTTTGGACAAAAAAACTAATACATACCCTCTCCGTCCCAAAATTCTTGTCTTAGATTTGTCAAAATACGAATGTATCAAGTCACATTTTAGTATTAGATACATCCGTATCTTGACAAATCTAAGACAAGAATTTTGGGACGGAGGGAGTACTACGTAAGGCAAATCCTTGTCCGCACATAAGTTGGGGTAGCTACCAAACACGCACTCTCCCACCCTCCGCACGGTAATGGGCCGATCCACTCGAGATGTTAAGTGTCTACTCGCCCGGGTTCTGGAATGTTCTAGAACCTAGACTAACCCTTCACCATTTATTTTCTATTTTCCTTTTTTGCCTATTGTTTGTCTTATTCTGGTGTTTACATTTTTGGTTTAATGTTTTATTTCTATTTTTGAAATTCACATAATTTTATTAATTCACGAATGTTCAATAAATCCAGGAATATTTTCAAAATTTGTGGTTTTTGTAAAAAAAATCGGAAACCTTTAAAATTTAGAATATTCTAAAAATCTTGAACCTTTTTAAAATGTCAGAGCATCTTTGAAATGTACCATTTAAAAAAATAATTCCTGAAAATTTAATTTCTAGAATATATTTTTAAAAATAAGGTCATTTTATAAAAATAATTGCAGTAGACGACCCTTTTATGCAGTTTACGAAACAATAAGTATGTCTGGTCTTCTTTTTATTTTCGAAAATTTCTAGAATTCGTGATTTATTTGAAAATTTCAGAAACAATTATTAATGATTTTTGTAAAACTTTAGAATATTCTAAAAATTCATGAACATTTTTACAAGTTCAGAGCATCTTTAAAATTTATCGACATTTTTTAATATAATTATTTTTTTACTTTTATGGATATTTAAAGAAAGGACATTTTTTTAAAAAAAAATTGGCAGTACCGGACCCTTTTATGCAGTTTATCAGGGAAAAAATAACTAGGTCCGGTTTCTTTTTACTTTTATGGATATTTAAAAAAAGGACATCTTTTTAAAAAAAATTGTCAGTAGCCGACCCTTTTATGCAGTTTATCAGGGAAAAAATAACTAGGTCCGGTTTCT
>NC_057805.1:431233685-431253963 GCF_018294505.1 Triticum aestivum
GGTTTCTTTTTACTTTTATGGATGTTTTAAAAAAGGACATTTAAAAAAAATGGCAGTAGCCGACCCTTTTATGCAGTTTATCAGGGAAAAAATAACTAGGTCCGGTTTCTTTTTGTTTTTGGAGAATGAAAAAAAATATTTGGCAGTACCCGACCCTTTTATGCAGTTTATCAGGGAAAAAATAACTAGGTCCGGTTTCTTTTTACTTTTATGGATGTTTTAAAAAAGGACATTTAAAAAAAATGGCAGTAGCCGACCCTTTTATGCAGTTTATCAGGGAAAAAATAACTAGGTCCGGTTTCTTTTTGTTTTTGGAGAATGAAAAAAATATTTGACCAGAGTGGGATTTGAACCCACGCCCTTTCGGACCAGAGCCTTAATCTGGCGCCTTAGACCAACTCGGCCATCTGATCATATATGTGCAAGTCTCCGCCTTATCTTTAATAGTTCAATAAATTTACTAGCCACAGTTTGCAAAAGAAGCTACTTGTGGTCCTTTCAGATCTTCTGTTATGTCTACTCTTACATAAACCAACTTATAATGGCTTAGCTGATGTACTTGGTCTCCAGTCCTTCCCGGGGCTTACTCTGATTTGGTTATAAGCAATGCCTCAAAACGTTGCTTACATTCTTCCTGGGCGCCTGCTGATGCTTTTGATGAGCTAAAGCCTTGATGGTTATTTAGGTAGTCATAGCAAAGCTAGATATAGTTTAGGCACTTTGGGTCATGTCTGGCTTTTGCTGCTTTCCATTTTATGTTTCAGCAGTTGTAGAAGATGCTGTGGTTTCTGGTAAATGAAATCAGAGGGGAGCTCTCTTTACCATCTCTTTTACTAACCACATTACATATATACTCCCTCCGTTCCTAAATATAAAACGTTTTGGCGGAACTGCCAAAACATCATATATTTGGAAATAGAGGGAGTATATATCAAGCAATCACAAATGTTTCAACCTTTTCTCCGGTTGCAATCATATATTTCAGAGTTGAAACCAACACAGGCCACCCCATTTTTTCTCCTTGAGATTATTAAGGCAAAGGCACAAGCATCTAGTCCAGAGGTGAGCACACCGAATATCTAACCAATAAAATTATTTTTATAGGAGAATAAATAAACTAAAAGCCATCCCGCCACCATCCGAGATTTTCGCCAGGAAATAACCAGGTTAGCAATGGCGATTCGTCACAGAAGTCCGCAACCAGTGCACTATTTATTTGCTTTATGATACTGATCACTTCCTTTGCTTGCTGGTCTACGCTATAGACTATATAGACCTTTTCATGTGCATCACTATCACCAAATTCCTGCAAATAAAAGTGGGAAACATGGTGAGAACTCAGAGCTTTCTTAATCAATCAGCGATAAAAAATTGCTTATCAAAAGAAGTAACATAACACTTAGCAAGCAAACATTAAACTAGGTGCTTGCTAACTAGTTTAGTACTGTAACCATATATTGATAGGCTAAATTGCTTGCTAACATCTAGTTTTGATTTTTTTTTTTGAAAAGGAGGAATACCCCCGGCCTCTGCATCTGGACGATGCATACGGCCAATTTATTAATTATTAACACAAGACCTTACAAAGTCGTACAGCAGTAAGACCAAAGCCACCATCTTCACAACCTCTGTCGCTACTCCTATCTAACTGATGAAGGGGCGCTGATGGTCTGGGCCTAATACCAAACAGACCTCGCAGCCAAACCTAACATCTAAGACCTGAGGTCCCAACCAGGACGCCTGCCGAGTATGGGCACCCACCAGTCCGGCGTGCTCCTCAACCAGGACGCCTGCCGGGTATGAGGCCGCCACAGCCACCCGCCACATATCCATCTTCAGAGCTGTACTGTTGCATCGGCCTTGCCGGGTCTCGCTGCCGCTGACGTCACCACGACGCCAGACAGCGTCGACCTCCTGCGCGTGTCCGTCACCACACATCTAACGCCAAGCCTCCGCTGCTCCATGCCGCCAAGAGCCGCCGCCAAGAATATGTAGAACGAAACACCGCTCCACTGAAAGGGAGGCAACACACCCCCACCCCTCACCTGCAGACCCTTCCATCCGATCCCAATGTCCTTGGCGTCACCTCCAGAAAGGTTACGGTGCACGGGGCGCCGCCGACACCCGATCCGCATCAGATCTTGGGCTTTCACCCGGACATGGGTCGGAGTGGAGAGATGGTGCCCTCAGTAGCGCCCCAAAGGAGGAAAGCGGCGCCAAAAAGCGGCGTCGCCGCTGCCGGCCAGCCAAGGCGGCCAAGGTTTCCCCCGGACACCGATCTGCTCCACCAGAACACACCGCCGAACCGGGGACTGGGAAGGGATGCATGGAAGGGAAGGGGGCAATACCTCCAAATCTGGCACGCCTGCGGCTCGCCGTCCTCACGGCCGAACCCTCAGGCACGCCGCACGCCACGCCAGCAGGAGCCGCCGCTCCTGGATCCGATGGCCTCCGTGAAGAAGAAGCGCCGAAGACCCCGCCGCCACCTTCCCCGGCGCCCGCGCGGGCTTTCCCGGCGGTCGTCTCCGGTGGCGGCGAGGGGGGTGGGGGAGGTGGGGGGAGGCGGCGGGGGAAAACCCTAGACTCCCCCGAGTCGCCCTAGGGGCGACGCGAGGGACCAAAAATATTAAGCGGAAGAAAAAATATCTAGTTTTGATATTTGGAAACAAAGTAGGATACAATGAGAAATACCAGTTCACATGCAAATGCAAGAACATAAAATCCAGATAGTAAAGTCCAGATTCGAGAGGAAATAGCAGATATTCCTTGTGCTAGTTAGTTAGAATTGAACATCACAGAAATTTAACTAAAATTTACTGATCCGATCATTCTGCTAAAGAAACATGATACATATCAAAAGCTAGATATTTGACATACTAGGGAAGGTACAATTGCTCCAAAGTACGTTATATCAGTGCAGAAACTGCATTAGTGTATCAAAAATATCCAAAAAGTACATGTCGCGGTGATCACGCAACAACACCGACAGTTCTGCCGGACACGAGGACACCGCTGAGATATAGATATCTCGTACATTCTGTCTTCCTATTTTAAAATTTCCTTTGCTTAGAAGTATATCAGTATATGTGACTTGGGGAAGCAACAAGAGACAACACCTGCACGTCTAGAAGACTAGCAACCCTGAAAGCTTAGACAATGACCTTTTCCTCTTTTTTTTAGAAAATACTTCAGAAAACTTGGACCTCTGAAATGTGGGCGGTTAAGCTCAATAACAGAGTGGTAATTTATAAATCAGGATCATATAGTCATGGCTCACCCACTGGAATTACTACTTACAAATACAAGAGTTGTGTATTATATCACACATGTAGAATTCACCGCAACTTAACATACGGAGAAATTTCATTCACCGCAATCTTGTACAGTATTGTGACAAAAGGGGTCATGAAACAGCACAAATCAATGAGCCAAACAACAATTTATATCAAACTGACCCGTTCATAGTGTCTACAAGGAGCATCTCTTATGTACATTGCAACCACAACATGATCAAAGAGTACATGGCTATAACTTATCATATCCATACCTTACATTCTTCATCATCATCCTTGCCTCTCAGTTGGGATGCCGGATGATCCTTTGTAGCACGACGGTCCTGGCTCGGCGGATGTCTCGGCTACACCGGTCTGCCTGCTCCCCGAGGTCCTCGACACTCTTCATGAAGGCCTCCAGCTTCTTCTTGATCTCCTCCACCCCGAACTTGACCGCCTCCTCGTCCCGCTCCGCGAAGTCCACGCAGTCGATCATTGAGCTGATCTCCATCTCCACCCGGTTGATGAGCACCCTGATGTTGTCCAGATCCTTGATGGCGATGAACGTGCCGACCTGCATTGCGCTCACCACCTCCTTCTGCCCACGGACGGCGTCCTGGTACCCTTTGAGCAGCGAGTCGATCCACTTCCCCATGGACCCTATCGGAATCGCGGCCGCCGCGGCCAATGCCGCTGCGACGGGCGGCGCGGCGATGGCCGCGGCGACCACCGAGCAGATGAGCACCGCCGCGAAGGTGCTCGCGAAGATGACGCTGGACACCCGGCGCCACGCTTTGATGGTCTTGATCTTCTTGTCCAGCCGGTGCTTGCGCTGCTGCAGCTTCTCCAGCATGGCCAGCTGCTGCCGGTACACGGCCTGGAAGGCCTCGAAGAACTCGTCGGAGAAGGGGTCCCCGGCCGCCTTGAACTGGCGCAGCTCGTGCAGCGTGCGCGCGTACCGGGCGGCGGGCGCGGCGTCGGCGTCGTTGTCGTCCTCATCGTCGAAGCGCTGGAGCGCGACGTGGAGGAGGAGCTGGGAGTCGCGGGCGCGCTTGAGGCACTTGTCGAGCGCGGTGCAGAAGTCGAGGGTGTGGAGGCTGCTCTCGAAGTAGTCCTCCACGAGGTCGAACAGCTCGGGGCTCTTCCAGATGTCCTTCTTGCAGTCGAGGATGACCTTGACCACCTCCTGGTTCATGTCCAGGAGGCAGCCGGTGACCTCGCGGAGGGAGTCGAGCGACATCGAGCGCACCTCGACCCCCACCGCCAGCGTGGAGATGGCGCGGCTGGTCCGGCGCTGCAGCGTGGAGTCGAAGGTGCGCACCTCCGGGTCGTGCCGGCACGCCGCCTCGTACGAGCTCAGCTCCTCCGCCGCGGCGGCGTGCGGCAGCCCCGACTCCGACGAGGTCGTCGGCCGGTGGGGCCTGCTGCCGCCGGCGCTGCTGCTGCTGGTGTTCCCCATTGCGGGAGGCGAAGACGGCCGGTGGCACCCGCAAATCAGACCCAGGATGGACGGACGGACTTTGACCGGATTTCGAGAAATCAGCAGCAGATCAGGTGCACGACGCGTCCTAGGACCAAATCGAGAAGCGCCTCAGCAAGCAGGACGGATCAGACCGGCGAGCATTGGCAGGAGCCCACAGAATCCTCGCAAGAAAATCCGGGAGCCGGGGAAGCGGATTCGAGCAGGGGGCAGAGGGAGAAGCTGCGAGCTTTGCCGGCGGCGCGTTGCGTCGGAGCGAGCGGTCAAGAAAGCGAGGTTCGGGGGAGCAATCTAGCAAGCGAGGAGATCGAAGATGAATGAGAATGAATGCAGGGAGGGGGATTGGGGGTGGTTTTGTGGAGTGTGGTTGTTGTCAGGTGTGGGGATGGCTTGTACGCATGACGAACGGACGGGGGTGGAGGTGGAGGTGGCGGTGGAGATGGATGGGCAGGCAGCAATGGCCGCCGGCGGAAGCAACCTGATGCTTCTCACTCCATCTCTAGGCGCGTGTGCGTGTGCGGCGGATGTGGTCTGAATCTGATCTGATGATGCAATTGCAGCAGTGTGATGATTGCAGTAGTGGAGTAAACACACGAGCAATTGCGCGTGTGCGTGTTGCTGCCCTGATTAGTTTTTGTCTCGGGGAAGCAAGCAATGAAGCAACGCACCACCGCAGCAGCAAAAAGGGAAAAGGCCAAAGTGCCACATCGAGTAATTTGCAAACTGATTTCTTTTCCTTCACAGCATTGCCCGCTTTCTGGCTGCATTATCTGGTGTGATTAATTCCATTTTTTTCGAATACTTTTTTTTACTAATTACGTACATTTTAGTATAGTACTGCTACAATTCTCTTGGAAAATTCGGCTGGCGGATGGGGTTGAAAGCCGTCGTCACTCTCCGTTACCTCAGCTAAACATCTCTGCACATCATCCACTTCTCGACGAAATGCTTGCAGAATCCCATACTCCATGCGTGCATCATCCGAACCGTGGCCGTTTTCGTTTTTCTTTGGTTTTCTTTCTTTGTGTGATCCCCAAGCTTCAGTTGCTTTTCCGTTTCGAAAAGAAACAAAGCTTCAGTTGCTTTTTTTTATCCGTCCATCTATCGGATCCAGAACCCATCCGTGTTTTGCTGTGTGTATAGCTTACACTTGCGCACGTCTTGATCAGAAACTAGTGGTTGGGGCACCATTCTGTGGCGCCGCTTAAGAGAAAGCTATGCGCATGTTCTCATTTTAAAACAATACATAGAGTCCTCGTCTTTGCCTAAAAAAACATCTCAAAAAAATCCTCACCTTCATCTAAAAAAGATGTAAAAAAAATTACCACCACAGCCTACCAGCGAGTGCCAATTTGCATAACCCTCCATTTTAAAAAACCAGGTCCTCATCTTCATCTGAAAAGAAAAAAAAACATTTAAAAAATAATCCAAACCTTCATCTTAAAAATCCAAAAGATTTCTCACTGCGGCCAACGAGCTTGCGTCATGTGGCATAACTGGTTGGCCGTCCTTCACGCGTAGCTTAATGGGTTTAATCACAAGGGCAAAAAGGTGTTCTAGTAAATGATTAACCTAGTATTTAATATTTATATGGTAAGAGAACTCCAACACGGAGACCCAAACGGACACGGATTTTGTCCGTTTGGGTCGCTCGTCCGCCTAGCGCACATGTGGCGGACCAGCGAGGATGATGGATACACCCAACACAAAGACATGTGGCGGACCCATTTCCTGCCTCTGCGGCTGGTTCCGCCAGCGAAGCAAGCGCCCGTGTAGCTCGAGCAGGAAGCAGCAAGGCTAGAGTAGCCGGGCGCAGCCCGGAGCGCGCCCAGAAGCTCGAGAGCGGGAACGGCCAGAAGCACCCATTGACAAGTTTGGAAAGAATCTCTCGAAAAAGAGAGCGCAATCTCTCTTTGCTTGTGCCACCCGGGCGGAAGAGCCTTTGCACAATTCGCATCTGCTCTCGATAAAACAAGTCAGAACCAATTGGCAAGGGGTCGACGATTAAGGGAATTGCAACCTCTTTTTGGCTCGGGCCAAACACTTTTTCTCGCTGGTAGAGCTTTCTAAAAAAAAGCGGAGCGCGGCCGGGCGCTCGAGAGCGGACGCGGCCAGGAGCACCCAGGAGCGCGGCTAAGCGCTCGAGAGCAGGCGTGGCCAGGAGCGCGGGGCAGGCCGGGCGCGGCGAGCTTCGATGCGGAGACGCGCTGGCCGAGAGGCAGGCGGGGCGCGCGCACATGGCGGGGACAGCGCAGCGAGCTCCGTGGTTGGACTGCAGGACGCGCTGGCGGGAACGGCAGGCCGGCGCTGCTCCAGCTCTCGAATGAGGTGGGCGAGAGAAGAGAGAGGAAAAGGAGGAGAGATGGGATGGGACTGGTGGGTGAATGGCAAGTGGGTTAAGCGGCACATGCAGCCGAACAGAGGCGGACGAAGAGGACACAAAAAAATGTCCGCTTTGTGTCCGCCTCTGATCTAAATGTGCCTTATATTTGGGCCGGATACGGGTCCGCGCGGACACAACAACATACGAACACCGTGTCTGTTTAGGTCATCCGATTGGGTCAAATTTTATATCCGAACGAGCCAAACGGATAAAATGGGTCACCCGGTTGGAGTTGCTTCAAGTCCACTGAAATTACTGAGATCCAGTGCAAAGATTGAGCAAGAGTGGTTTGGAGTGTGAACAGACAGCAGGGCACGGCGGGAGAAGAAAAGCGGGCACCGCCGGCCACCCGCTTCCGCGCCCGGCCGGACCAAATGGGACCGTCGTGGTCTGGTCTTTGCGGAGAAAATGACCTTTTCTTGGAGAAGGCGCACGACTACATTTTCCAGTGCACAGACGTGTGGTCCCATGCACATGATGGTCACATGATGATAGCTGACTCTGGGTCAGTTTTCAGGCCAGATCTGCTCGGTAAATTCACTAGCTGCGCGTTTTGTCCGTCTCTTTTCCTTCGATCTTTTTCTTTGAACCACGTTTTTCACCCATATTGATTCACCTTGAACCGCATCTGAGCAGTTGAGGCGGCAGTAATTCCACCACGCCAGACCAACAAACGTCACTCTATCCCAGTACACCGGCCGCCCGATCGGAAGTCGCGGCCACCGCCGTAAGTCCGGCCGCTTAACTGTTTGCGTGTCTGTTGACTCCGGCCGAAGACGTACGGCGACGCGCGCCATCTCAAGCCCTCACGTAGCTGCGAAGCAAACCGAATCTATCCGCGCCGCGGCGCGCGGCCAGCCGATCGCAGGAGTACGTACGTGTTGAGTGATGGCATGCCGACCGACCGATCAAGTATCTCTCTGCACGTCTACCCAGCTGGAGCTGGAGGTTGTGTCCGAACTTCCGGTTCCATGGATCAGACACGCTCGCTTAACCGTTTTCCGTTGCTTGCCTTGCTACCGCACCCTTTCCCCGACTCGGATTGGATCACGGGAGATCGCTTCGCCGGCACAGGATCGGTCGCCTTCCTGCGTCGTGCGCGTGCGTGCGTGGCCGCACGTCCTCCGAAGGGGCAACGGAGCAAGCAAAGCATCCTCTTATGAGCATTATTGCCCGGAAAGAATGAACTGATCAGCATGAGCTTGATCGATTAAGCATGCGTGCCGTGTGCCGTTTCGGAAAATAAATTGGTGCTCCAACGTTCGTGTTCGCCGACGACCCAACACATGCTCGTGTGATTGGTCGACGCTGTGGCAGGTGGTGTGCGTGGTGGACGATGGTAACGGCCTGTACCAATCAGGCAATCATGAACACGCGTCTTTTCTAAAGGTCGATATATAATAACAGAGGGAACCTAGCAATCGTGCGTGTGATTATGGACGGATGTTGCCATTGGTGGCCGTGTGATTATATGTCTCAGAAACTGTTCCTTTTTCCTCATCATTTACAACTTTGAGAATGTGAATCCAATTCATGGAGTGGTAGTACAGTACAGTATTAGGTTAGGCTGTTTAGCAGTGATGAAGGAGGCATGTCTCGACGAGATTACGGGAACAAATGCATGCCATCCAAAGAAGCAAAGTACGTACCGAGTCTCTAAGGCACGCGCGTGATTGCAGAGCAGATAGGCTTGGACTCGATCGACTGGTGACGACCTTGCCGTTCGCCGACAAGCGATTGGATCCAACCAGTCACGCATTGACATGGCTTCCTTCCGTTGAGGGAGGAGTGCGGAGTGCAGAGCGCTATCGTGCGGGAGAGGGACAGCACGTACATGAACTCATCACACATTCTCCTCGTGCCAAAAATCAAATAAGATAAAATAAACAAGCCAGTTCCAGAAAACTGGGAAAGATCGCCACTTCACCACAAGATATATGCTCCGGACCTGGGCCTGCATCAATTAAAGCATCTACCGTCGGACATGGCAAATCCGCCCCCCCCCCTAAATATCCGTGAACACTTCCCGGCACACAACCACGGACAGCGTCCCTATCCGATCCCTCGTTCTCTCCGTTCACCATGTCTAGCTCCGGCAGCGGCGGAGACGACGGATCCAACGACGATTGGGAGGCCTTGGTTAAGTGCCCGCCCGCCTAGATAGATACATAAGTCCTCCGCGATGCGGCAAACAAGGAGGAGCTGACCTTACGAACTACGCTGCAACGCTCGCGGGTGTACACGGGCGACAGCTCCGACTCTACTCCGTCCCATGTCGCCCGCCGCCACATCGCCGATGCCGAAGTGGGCCTGTCCAGCACTGCGCGGTGCACCCGCTCCATGCCGCCGCTCGCTCCGACGGAAAAACGCGATGGTGCTCCAGCTCAATCCACGCGTGAGGTGGCGGAGGTAGCGAAGCTGAAAAGGCAGCAGGACCACACTGTCCGGAGGATGGCGAGCTTCATCGACTCCTCCTCCTCCTTCGACATCACCGACGGCTTCGATGACCCACCTTCTGCCGCCGACGCCTACCCGGAAGCCTACAACAGCGTGGGTGACTGGAAAGGAAAATGGCCGACGAGAAAGTGGTGAAGCTTGGCCCTCTCTGCGTGTTTATTTATGTTATTAGTAATCTTAGTTCAGAACTTGTTCGTTAGCTGAACTATGGTGCTCTTTTGGTGATCGGTTATGTGGATTGTGTGCATTTAAATGTCCGTTTGATGACGATTTCTATGTCCGTCTGCTGTCACATTCCTATGTCCGTTTGATGATCTACGTAGTTTAGTTTCACGTTACATGCTTTAGTATGGATATAGGGTACTGGATATGAGGTACAAGGCTGTAGACACGGTCGTCCGGGCACGCCCGTGGACGTATAGGGTGCCTGACTTGGCAAGTTCGGCTGTAGATTCTCGTAGAGGTTTCTTGCTGTAAAGGCCTCTCCAAGGCTGACCGGCAAATGTCTTTGGTATATGTTCGATTTTATGTCTGGACGTGGTCTGCGGACATCATGCGGGAGGGAGCCATCCAATGGTAATCACAAAGTATCCGGTTGAGAGGAGAAAAAGTAGGTGAAGACCATGCATGTGGTGGGATATTTGTGATTTAGTGTCTGATTGAAAAGAGAGAGAAAAGAGGGACCATGCATGTGCGGTTGGGAGGAGAGAGAGAAGAAAGGGACCATTCATGTGATAGGTCAAGTGCATGTCCGGACTCCGGCAAAGCCCATGTTTATCTTTTGGATACCGGAATCTGTACGTCCGGACCAGGGGCGGTCCTGATATTTCGAGGGCCCGGGGCGAAACTATATTCTAGGGCCCTTAACATAAACGTAAACAAGAAATATGTTGATTATTTCTAATTTCTTGGATCCTAATAATCTATAATAAAAATGGGTACATCGTCAAGACTAGCAAATGGCCGTAGGTTAGCATATCAATTATGCGAAGTTCTCATCTTATGGACTAACATTAGTTTAATCCCGCATAGCAACCATCAGCATGTTGCTAAACTAAAAACAATTATAATCACAATAATATCTATGCATAAACAGTATCTAATAAATTGATTATCAGTGGCTAGTTGCAACAATGAACATGCAATGTTGATGATCATTTATCATTTTGCCTAATCAATCGTCATGGTAAAATCTCACAGGGCATATAGACTACCTACATAAAGAAAGATCATATGCATACCTTTTCTTCTTTGTAACTTGTAATCGCCTCTCTCGAAAAGTCAACTTGGTCAAATGGGAGGCAACGCCGTGGTTACTTCGGCAGTCCAGTCCTCCTCTGACTCGAGGCAGCGCCATGGACGCACATGAGAAGATGTTGGGGAACGTAGTAATTTCAAAAAAAATCCTACGCACACGCAAGATCATGGTGATGCATAGCAACGAGAGGGGAGAGTGTTGTCCACGTACCCTCGTAGACCGAAAGCGGAAGTGTTAGCACAACACGGTTGATGTAGTCGTACGTCTTCACGATCCGACCGATCAAGTACCGAACGCACGGCACCTCCGAGTTCAGCACACGTTCAGCCCGATGATGTCCCTCGAACTCTGATCCAGCCGAGTGTTGAGGGAGAGTTTCGTCAGCACGACGGTGTGGTGACGATGATGATGTTCTACCGACGCAGGGATTCGCCTAAGCACCGCTACAGTATTATCGAGGTGGACTATGGTGGAGGGGGGCACCGCACACGGCTAAAAAATCAACTGATCAATTGTTGTCTCTATGGGGTGCCCCCTGCCCCCATATATAAAGGAGGGAGGGAGAGGCCGGCCCTAGAGGGGGCGCGCCAAGTGTGGGGAGTCCTACTAGGACTCCCCAGTCCTAGTAGGATTCCCCTTTCCTTTCCGGAGTAGGAGAGAAGGAAAGAGGAGGAGAGGGAGAAGGAAAAGGGGGCTGCACCCCTTGTCCAATTCGGACCAGAGGGGGGGTGCGCGCCTCCTTCCTTTTGGCCTCTCTCCTCTATTCCCGTATGGCCCAATAAGGCCCAATACTTCTCCCAGTGAATTCCTGTAACTCCCCGGTACTCCGGAAATACCCGAATCACTCGGAACCTTTTCGATGTCCGAATATAGTCGTCCAATATATCGATCTTTACGTCTCGACCATTTTGAGACTCCTCGTCATGTCCCCGATCTCATCCAGGACTCTGAACTACCTTCGGTACATCAAATCACATAAACTCATAATACAATCGTCACCGAAACTTCAAACGTGCGGACCCTACGGGTTCGAGAACTATGTAGACATGACCGAGACACGTCTCCGGCCAA
The DNA here is from genome assembly GCF_018294505.1 of Triticum aestivum. Lineage (NCBI taxonomy): Eukaryota > Viridiplantae > Streptophyta > Magnoliopsida > Poales > Poaceae > Triticum > Triticum aestivum. The sequence continues at coordinate 431,245,607 of NC_057805.1, forward strand.
TAACCAATAGCGGAACCTGGATGCTCATATTGGCTCCCACATAATCTACGAAGATCTTTATCGGTCAAACCACATAACAACATACGTTTGTTCCCTTTGTCATCGGTATGTTACTTGCCCGAGATTCGATCGTCGGTATCTCAATACCTAGTTCAATCTCGTTACTGGCAAGTCTCTTTACCCGTTCCGTAATACATCATCCCGTAACTAACTCATTAGTTACAATGCTTGCAAGGCTTATAGTGATGTGCATTATCGAGTGGGCCCAGAGATACCTCTCCGACAATCGGAGTGACAAATCCTAATCTCGAAATACGCCAACCCAACAAGTACCTTCGGAGACACCTGTAGAGCACCTTTATAATCACCCAGTTATGTTGTGACGTTTGGTAGCACACAAGGTGTTCCTCCGGTAAACGGGAGTTGCATAATCTCATAGTCATAGGAACATGTATAAGTCATGAAGAAAGCAATAGCAACATACTAAACGATCAAGTGCTAAGCTAACGGAATGGGTCAAGTCAATGACATCATTCTCCTAATGATGTGATCCCGTTAATCAAATGACAACTCATGTCTATGGTTAGGAAACTTAACCATCTTTGATTAACGAGCTAGTCAAGTAGACGCATACTAGTGACACTATGGTTGTCTATGTATTCACACATGTATTATGTTTCCAGTTAATACAATTCTAGCATGAATAATAAACATTTATCATGAAATAAGGAAATAAATAATAACTTTATTATTTCCTCTAGGGCACATTTCCTTCAGTCTCCCACTTGCACTAGAGTCCATAATCTAGTTCACATCGCCATGTGATTTAACATCAATAGTTCACATCTTTATGTGGTTAACACTCATAGTTCACATCGATATGTGACCAACACCCAAAGGGTTTACTAGAGTCAGTAATCTAGTTCACATCACTATGTGATTAACACCCAAAGAGTACTAAGGTGTGATCATGTTTTGCTTGTGAGATAATTTTAGTCAATGGGTCTGTCACATTTAGATCCGTAAGTATTTTACAAATTTCTATGTCTACAATGCTCTGCACGAAGCTACTCTAGCTAATTGCTCTCACTTTCAATATGTATCCAGATTAAGACTTAGAGTCATCTGGGTCAGTGCCAAAACTTGTATCGACGTAACCCTTTACGACAAACCTTTTGTCACCTCCATAATCGAGAAACATATCCTTTTTCCACTAAGGATAATTTTGACCGCTGTTCAGTGATCTACTCCTTGATCACTATTGTACTCCCTTGCTAAAATCAGTGTAGGGTATACAATAGATCTGGTACACAGCATGGCATACTTTATAGAACCTATGGCCGAGGCATAGGGAATGACTTTCATTCTCTTTCTATCTTCTGTCGTGGTCGGGCTTTGAGTCTTACTCAATTTCACACCTTGTAACACAGGCAAGAACTCTTTCTTTGACTGTTCTATTTTGAACTACTTCAAAATCTTGTCAAGGTATGTACTCATTAAAAAACTTATCAAGTGTCTTGATCTATCTCTATAGATCTTGATGCTCAATATGTAAGCAGCTTCACCGAGGTCTTTCTTTGAAAAAACTACTTTCAAACACTCCTTTATGCTTTGGAGAATAATTCTACATTATTTCCGATCAACAATATGTCATTCGCATATACTTATCAGAAATGTTGTAGTGCTCCCACTCACTTTCTTGTAAATACAGGCTTCACCTCAAGTCTGTATAAAACTATATGCTTTGATCAATTTACCAAAGCGTATATTCCAACTCCGAGATGCTTGCCCTAGTCCATAGATGGATCGCTGGAGCTTGCATATTTTGTTAGCACCTTTAGGATTGAAAAACCCTTCTTGTTGCATCATATACAACTCTTCTTTAATAAATCCATTAAGGAATGCAGTTTTGTTTATCCATTTGCCAGATTTCATAAAATGCGGCAATTGCTAACACGATTCCGACAGACTTAAGCATAGATACGAATGAGAAACTCTCATCGTAGTCAACACCTTGAACTTGTCAAAAACCTTTTTGCGACAATTCTAGCTTTGTAGATAGTAACACTACTATCAGCGTCCGTCTTCCTCTTGAGGATCCATTTAATCTCAATGGCTCACCAATCATCGGGCAAGTCAATCAAAGTCCATACTTTGTTCTCATACATGGATCCCATCTCAGATTTCATGGCCTCAAGCCATTTTGTGGAATCTGGGCTCATCATCGCTTCCTCATAGTTCGTAGGTTCGTCATGGTCAAGTAACATGACCTCCAGAACAGGATTACCGTACCACTCTGGCGCGGATCTTACTCTGGTTGACCTACGAGGTTTGGTATTAACTTGATCTGAAGTTTCATGATCATTATCATTAGCTTCCTCACTAATTGGTGTAGTTGTCACAGGAACCGGTTTCTGTGATGAACTACTTTCCAATAAGGGAGCAGGTACAGTTACCTCATCAAGTTCTACTTTCCCCCCACTCACTTCTTTCGAGAGAAACTCCTTCTCTAGAAAGGATCCATTCTTAGCAACGAATTTGCCTTCGGATCTGTGATAGAAGATATACCCAATAGTCTCCTTTGGGTATCCTATGAAGACGCATTTCTCCGATTTGGGTTCAAGCTTATCATGTTGAAACTTTTTCACATAAGCATCGCAACCCCAAACTTTAAGAAACGACAACTTTGGTTTCTTGCCAAACCATAGTTCATAAGGTGTCATCTCAACAGATTTAGATGGTGCCCTTTTTAACGTGAATGCAGCTGTCTCTAATGCATAACCCCCAAACGATAGTGGTAGATTGGTAAGAAACATCATAGATCGCACCATATCTAATAAAGTACGGTTATGACGTCTGGACACACCATTACGCTGTGGTGTTCCAGGTGGCGTGAGTTGCGAAACTATTCCACATTGTTTCAAATGAAGACCAAACTCGTAACTCAAATATTCTCCTCCACGATCAGATCGTAAAAACTTTATTTTCTTGTTACGATGATTTTCCACTTCACTATGAAATTATATGAACTTTTCAAATGTTTTAGACTTTATGCTTCATCAAGTAGATATACCCATATTTGCTCAAATCATCTGTGAAGGTCAGAAAATAACGATACCTGCCGCGAGCCTCAATATTCATCGGACCACATACATCAGTATGTATGATTTCCAACAAATCTGTTGCTCGCTCCGTTGTTCCGGAGAACGGCGTTTTAGTCATCTTGCCCAAGAGGCATGGTTCGCAAGCATCAAGTGATTCGTAATCAAGTGATTCCAAAAGCCCATTAGCATGGAGTTTCTTCATGCGCTTTACACCAATATGACCTAAATGGCAATGCCACAAATAAGTTGCACTATCATTATTAACTTTGCATCTTTTGGCTTCAATATTATGAATATGTGTATCACTACGATCGAGATCCAACGAACCATTTTCATTGGGTGTGTAACCATATAAGGTTTTATTCATGTAAACAGAACAATAATTATTCTCTAACTTAAATGAATAACCGTATTGCAATAAACATGATCAAATCATATTCATGCTCAATGCAAACACCAAATAACACTTATTTAGGTTCAACACTAATCTCGAAAGTATAGGGAGTGTGCGATGATGATCATATCAATCTTGGAACCACTTCCAATACACATCGTCACTTCATCCTTAACTAGTTTCTGTTCATTATGCAACTCCCGTTTCGAGTTACTACTCTTTAGCAACTGAACCAGTATCAAGTACCGAGGGGTTGCTATAAACACTAGTAAAGTACACATCAATAACATATATATCAAATATACTTTTGTTCACTTTGCCATCCTTCTTATCCGCCAATTATTTGGGGTAGTTCCGCTTCCAGTGACCAGTCCTTTTTGCAGTAGAAGCACTCAGTATCAGGCTTAGGTCCAAACTTGGGCTTCTTCACTTGAGCAGCAACTTGCTTGCCGTTCTTCTTGAAGTTCCCCTTCTTTCCCTTTGCCCTTTTCTTGAAACTAGTGATCTTGTTAACCATCAACACTTGATGCTCTTTTCTTGATTTCTACCTTCGCCGATCTCAGCATCGTGAAGAGCTCGGGAATTACTTTCGTCATCCCTTGCATATTATAGTTCATCACGAAGTTCTATTAACTTGGTGATAGTGACTAGAGAACTTTGTCAATTACTATCTTATCTGGAAGATTAACTCCCACTTGATTCAAGTAATTGTAGTACTCAGACAATCTGAGCACATGCTCACTGGTTGAGCTATGCTCCTCCATCTTATTGGCAAAGTACTATCAGAGGTCTCATACCTCTCGACATGGGCACGAGTATGAAATACCAATTTCAACTCTTGGAACATCTTATATGCTCCGTGGCGTTCAAAACATTTTTGAAGTCCCGGTTCTAAGCCGTAAAGCATGGTGCACTAAACTATCAAGTAGTCATCATACCGATTTTTTGTCAAAATGTTCATAACGTCTGCATCTGCTCCTGCAATAGTTCCGTCACCTAGCGGTGCATCAAGGACATAATACTTCTGTGCAGCAATGAGGTTAATCCTCAGATCACGGACCAAGTCCGCATCATTGCTACTAACATCTTTCAACTTAGTTTTCTCTAGGAACATATCAAAATAAAACAGCGGAGCTAAACGCGAGCTATTGATCTACAACATAGATATGCTAATATTACCAGGACTAAGTTCATGATAAATTTAAGTTCAATTAATCATATTACTTAAGAACTCCCACTTAGATAGACATCTCTCTAATCATCTAAGTGATCATGTGATCCAAATCAACTAAACCATGTCCGATCATCATGTGAGATGGAGTAGTTTCAATGGTGAACATCAGTATGTTGATCATATCTACTATATGATTCACGCTCGACCTTTCGGTCTCAGTGTTCCGAGGCCATATCTGCATATGCTAGGCTCGTCAAGTTTAACCTGAGTATTCCGCGTGTGCAACTGTTTTGCACCCGTTGTATTTGAAAGTAGAGCCTATCACACCCGATCATCACGTGGTGTCTCAGCACAAAGAACTTTCGCAACGGTGCATACTCAGGGAGAACACTTATACCTTGAAATTTAGTGAGAGATCATCTTATAATGCTACCGTCGATCTAAGCAAAATAAGATGCAAAAAGATAAACATCACATGCAATCAATATAAGTGATATGATATGGCCATCATCATCTTGTGCTTGTGATCTCCATCTCCGAAGCACCGTCATGATCACCATCGTCACCGGCGCGACACCTTGATTTCCATCGTAGCATCGTTGTCGTTGTTGGGTAACGTAGTAATTTCAAAAAAAATTCCTACGCACACGCAAGATCATGGTGATGCATAGCAACGAGAGGGGAGAGTGTTGTCCACGTACCCTCGTAGACCGACAGCGGAAGCGTTATCACAACGCGGTTGATGTAGTCGTACGTCTTCACGATCCGACCGATCAAGTACCGAACGCACGTCACCTCCGAGTTCTACACACGTTCAGCTCGATGACGTCCCTCGAACTCCGATCCAGCCGAGTGTTGAGGGAGAGTTTTGTCAGCATGACGGCGTGGTGACGATGATGATGTTCCACCGACGCAGGGCTTCGCCTAAGCTCCGCAACGGTATTATCGAGGTGTAATATGGTGGAGGGGGGCACCGCACACGGCTAAAATATCGTATATCAAGTGTGTATAGAGGTGCCCCCCTGCCCCCGTATATAAAGGAGCAAGGGGGAGGCCGGCTGCCCTAGGCGCGCCAAGGAGAGGGGGGGAGTCCTCCTCCTAGTAGGAGTAGGACTCCCCTTTCCTAGTCCAACTAGGAAAAGAAGGGGGGAAGGAAAGAGAGGGAGAGGGAGAGGGAAAGGGGTCTGCGCCCCCCTCTCCTAGTCCAACTAGGATTCCTCCTGGGAGGGGGCGCACCACCTCCTGGCTGCTGCCCTCTCTCTCCCCTCAAGGCCCACTACGGCCCAATACTTCCCTGGGGGGTTCCGGTAACCCTCCGGCACTCCGGTTTAATCCGAAACTTCTCTGGAACACTTCCGGTGTCCGAATATAGTCGTCCAATATATCAATCTTTATGTCTCGCCATTTCGAGACTCCTCGTCATGTCCGTGATCACATCCGGGACTCCGAACAGCCTTCGGTACATCAAAACATATAAACTCATAATATAACTGTCATCGTAACGTTAAGCGTGCGGACCCTACGGGTTCGAGAACTATGTAGACATGACCGAGACACCTCTCCGGTCAATAACCAATAGCGGAACCTGGATGCTCATATTGGTTCCCACATATTCTACGTAGATCTTTATCGGTCAAACCGCATAACAACATACGTTGTTCCCTTTGTCATCGGTATGTTACTTGCCCGAGATTCGATCGTCGGTATCTCGATACCTAGTTCAATCTCGTTACCGGCAAGTCTCTTTACTCGTTCCGTAATACATCATCCCGCAACTAACTCATTAGTCACAATGCTTGCAAGGCTTATAGTGATGTGCATTACCGAGTGGGCCCAGAGATACCTCTCCGACAATCAGAGTGACAAATCCTAATCTCGAAATACGCCAACCCAACAAGTACCTTTGGAGACACCTGTAGAGCACCTTTATAATCACCCATTTACGTTGTGACGTTTGGTAGCACACAAAGTGTTCCTCCGGTAAACGGGAGTTGCATAATCTCATAGTCATAGGAACATGTATAAGTCATGAAGAAAGCAATAGCAACATACTAAACGATCGGGTGCTAAGCTAACGGAATGGGTCATGTCAATCACGTCATTCTCCTAATGAGGTGATCCCATTAATCAAATGACAACTCATGTCTATGGCTAGGAAACATAACCATCTTTGATTAACGAGCTAGTCAAGTAGAGGCATACTAGTGACACTCTGTTTGTCTATGTATTCACACATGTATTATGTTTCCGGTTAATACAATTCTAGCATGAATAATAAACATTTATCATGATATAAGGAAATATATAATACTCTATTATTGCCTTTAGGGCATATTTCCTTCAGTCTCCCACTTGCACTAGAGTCAATAATCTAGATTACATAGTAATGATTCTTACACCCATGGAGTCTTGGTGCTGATCATGTTTTGCTCGTGGAAGAGGCTTAGTCAACGAGCCTGCAACATTCAGATCCGTATGTATCTTGTAAATTTCTATGTCTCCCACCTGGACTAAATCCCGGATGGAATTGAAGCATCTTCTGATGTGCTTGGTTCTCTTGTGAAATCTGGATTCCTTTGCTAAGGCAATTGCACCAGTATTGTCACAAAATATTTTCATTGGTCCCGATGTACTAGGTATGACACCTAGATCGGATATGAACTCCTTCATCCAGACTCCTTCATTTGCTGCTTCCGAAGCAGCTATGTATTCCGCTTCACACGTAGATCCCGCCACGACACTTTGCTTAGAACTGCACCAACTGACAGCTCCACCGTTCAATGTAAATACGTATCCGGTTTGCGATTTTGAATCGTCCGGATTAGTGTCAAAGCTTGCATCAACGTAACCACTTACGATGAGCTCTTTGTCACCTCCATAAACGAGAAACATATCCTTAGTCCTTTTCAGGTATTTCAGGATGTTCTTGACCGCTGTCAAGTGATCCACTCCTGGATTACTTTGGTACCTTCCTGCTAAACTTATAGCAAGGGACACATCAGGTGTAACACCCCGGATGTAACTTGCCATATTTGTAACTCCGACTCTTGCCATTTTCGGCTATATGTTATGATATTCCCTCCGTGGTCGGGTTTTGTATTTTGTTTTGCATTTTGTCATGTCATGCATTTTCATATCATGTCATCATGTGCATTGCATTTGCATACGTGTTCGTCTCATGCATCCGAGCATTTTCCCCGTTGTCCGTTTTGCAATCCGGCGCTGCTATCTCCTCCGGTGCACCCCTCTTGTTTTCTTTCGTGTGCGGGTGTCAAACTTTCTCGGAATGGACCGAGGCTTGTCAAGTGGCCTTAATATACCACCCGGAGACCACCGGTCAAGTTTCGTTCCATTTGGAGGTCGTTTGGTACTCCAACGGTTAACCGGGCATCCGCAAAGTCCATTTGAGTATCCAGCAAAAACCCACTCAAAAACCAGCCCAAAACCCACCAAACTCTCTTCCATGCTCTAGGTCGTTCGATCACGATCGTGTGGGCGAAAACTGCACCTCATTTGGACTCTCCTAGCTCCCTCTACCTATAAATATGTGGGCATCCCGAAATACATTTGCAGTCGAAACCCTAGTTCGTTTTCCCCTCTCGCCACCGGACGTGTCCGCCTCCGGCCGGACGCGTCCACTCCGCCCGCCGCCGCCACGTGTCGCGCCGCCGTCGCCGTCGCCGCC
>NC_057805.1:431254427-431267414 GCF_018294505.1 Triticum aestivum
CGCCGCCGCGGCCGTGCCGCACCCGTCGCCGGCGACCTCGCCGCCCCCGCCACCGGCGACCTCGCCTCCGGCCTCCTCTCCTCTCCGGTCGCCCGCCTTCTCTACTCTCCCGCCGGCGACGAGCACGAGCCCGAGCATCGCCAGATCCAATCGGCACAGTACGTTGACTTTCCCGAAAATCCTCCCCCGAAATATTTCGAAGTGTTGGATTTTTCTCAGTAAGTGCCCTGGTTCATAGCTCCATAACTTCTTGCATGTAGCTCCGATTCGCGCGTGTAATATGTCAAATTGTTCGTCTCGTGATGCTCTTCATTTTGTTCAATTGCACCATGTTCATTAGAGGTCATCTTGATGCCCAAATCTCTGTTGGAAGAGGGCTAGTTGCTGTTATTCTCTGGTTCTTGACAGAACTTGGAGATTTGTCATTTTTGTATCATTAAATCTGTGCATCTTATGGGCATGAGCTCTACATGTGTTTTGTAGTATGCCATGCCATCTTTCCAAGGGTGTATGCCATGTATTTTTGTGATCTTTGTGGTGACTAGCACAAGCATGCAAAGTAGGCCCCGTAATGTTTCTGATTTCAGGGACTTGGTGATTTCTCTGTCCTCGTCTGCTGTTATTTTGTTGCCTTGTAAACTTGATGCTACAGAGAGATCCATGCATATTTTGGAGATGTTCCGTAAGGATATTTTGTAACTATAGTTATAATTGATCCATTCCTGCAATTATTTGCAATTATGGAGTGCTATAGCATGACTCAATCTTGCTCTACTTTTGCTATAAAATATTTCTGGCAGATTCTCAACATGATATTCAATTTTGCCAAGCTTGTTGTAGTTGATCCATACATGCTATGCAATTGTTCTTGCCATGGTTAGCTTCATAAACATGCCATCTTGCTGTATGTGTGCTTGGCTTTTTAGTGCATTGCTCTGTAGTGAGTGCATCAAGCTCACAAAGAGGCCTACATATTATTATTTCTGCCATGCTCTGTTTTCTGCTAAGTCTGAAACCTGATAACGAAACTTGCTATGTTTACATGCTTTCCATCATATCTTCTGGTCCTTTTTGGCTTATGGTCATTAAGGGACTTTTATCATATGCATTTAGTAGAATACTTCCATGTCAAGTTTAGCTATGTTAAGTTCCTGTAGCATGTTGATTTCATGCTTTGAACATTGCTACCTGATGCTATTTTCTGCCATGTCCAGTTTTTCACTAAGTCTGTGATCCTGTTATCTTTTGCACTTTTTCCATGCTTGTTTGAGCTTGATATGTTGTGAACTAGATGTAGCTCAGTGTTCATATTTTGTCAAGAATCTCCTGTAGATTATTGCCATGTGCTTTTTTGCTATGTTGGGGTGCTGTAGCATTGTTGCTTGTTGCATTTTAAGTGCTATCATGCTGTTAATCGCAGATTCATGTCATTCTTGTTTTGCTTGCCATTTGCAAACCGTGCATCCGATTCCGGTGATCTTTATATCGATTTCGACCGAAATCATCTCATCTTTCCAGTGGCATGCTTGGTTTGCCAAGTTACTGCCATGTTCATCATTTTCCTTCCGGAGCACGCATATGCACCGCATATCATATCTCGCATATCATACATGTTTTGCATCATGTTGCTTGAGCATTCCTCGTGATTGATTGTGGTTCCGTTGCTTGTGTTCTTGTCTTGGGTAGAGCTGGGAGACGAGTTCGTGAAGGAGGAACCTGTTGAGTACGCTTACGAGGATCAAGCTTTCGACAACTCTGAGAACCTTGCAGGCAAGATGACCACCCCTCGAAATCACCTCTATCTTTGCTTTGCTAGTTGTTCGCTCTATTGCCATGCTCCGCTACCTATCACTTGCTATATCATGTCTCCATTTTGCCATGTCAGCCCCTAACCATCCTTTCCTAGCAAACCGTTGTTTGGCTAAGTTACCGCTTTTGCTCAGCCCCTCTTATAGCGTTGCTAGTTGCAGGTGAAGTTGAAGTTTGTTCCATGTTGGAACATGGATATGTTGGGATATCACAATATCTCTTATTTAATTAATGCATCTATATATTTGGTAAAGGGTGGAAGGCTCGGCCTTATGCCTGGTGTTTTGTTCCACTCTTGCCGCCCTAGTTACTGTTATACCGGGATTATGTTCCTTGAGTTTGCGTTCCTTACACGGTCGGGTGATTTATGGGACCCCCTTGACAGTTCGCCTTGAATAAAACTCCTCCAGCAAGGCCCAACTTTGGTCTTACCATTTGCCGCCTAAGCCTTTTCCCCCGGGTTTTCGCGAGCCCGAGGGTCATCTTTATTTTAAACCCCCGGACTAGTGCTCCTTCGAGTGCTGGCCCAAACCGAGCGATGTCCGGCGCCCCCTGGGCAACCAGGGCCTATGCCAACCCGACGTCTGGCTCATCCGTTGTGCCCTGAGAACGAGATATGTGCAGCTCCTATCGGGATTTGTCGGCACATTCGGGGGCTTTGCTGGTCTTGTTTTACCATTGTCGAGATGTCTTGTAAACCGGGATTCCGAGACTGATCGGGTCTTTCCGGGAGAAGGTTTATCCTTCGTTGACCGTGAGAGCTTATGATGGGCTAATTTGGGACACCCCTGCAGGGTTTTATCTTTCGAAAGCCGTGCCCGCGGTTATGAGGCAGATGGGAATTTGTTAATGTCCGGTTGTAGATAACTTGTCGCTTGACCCAATTAAAATACATCAACTGCGTGTGTAGCCGTGATGGTCTCTTCTCGGTGGAGTCCGGGAAGTGAACACGGTCTGAGTTATGTATGACGTAAGTAGGTGTTCAGGATCACTTCTTGGTCATTGCTAGATGACGTCCGTTCCGTTGCTTCTCTTCTCGCTCTCATTTGCGCAAGTTAGCCACCATATATGCTTTTGCCGCTGCAGCTCCACCTCATTACACCACCCTTTCCTATAAGCTTAAATAGTCTTGATCTCGCGGGTGTGAGATTGCTGAGTCCCCGTGACTCACAGATTCTACCAAAACAGTTGCAGGTGCCGACGATGCCAGTGCAGATGATGGGGTCGATCTCAAGTGGGAGTTCGGCGAGGAACGTGGTCGTTATTATGTGTCTTTTCCTGATGATCAGTAGTGGAGCCCAGTTGGGACGATCGGGGATCTAGCATTTGGGGTTGTCTTATTTTCATCTGGATTTTGGCCGTAGCCGGTCTATATGTTTGTATTCTGGATGATGTATGATATATATATATATATTCATGTATTGTGTGAAGTGGCGATTGTAAGCCAACTCTTTATCCCATTCTTGTTCATTACATGGGATTGTGTGAAGATGACCCTTCTTGCGACAAAACCACTATGCGGTTATGCCTCTAAGTCGTGCCTCGACACGTGGGAGATATAGCCGCATCGTGGGCGTTTCATCAGGTCTGGTACACAGCATTGCATACATGATAGAGCCTATGGCTGAAGCATAGGGAACATCTTTCATTTTCTCTCTATCTTCTGCAGTGGTCGGGCATTGAGTCTTACTCAATCTCACACCTTGTAGTACAGGCAAGAACGCTTTCTTTGCTTGATCCATTTTGAACTTCTTCAAAACTTTGTCAAGGTATGTGCTTTGTGAAAGTCCAATTAAGCGTCTTGATCTATCTCTATAGATCTTAATGCCTAATATATATGCAGCTTCACCGAGGTCTTTCATTGAAAAACTCTTATTCAAGCATCCCTTTATGCTATCCAGAAATTCTATACCATTTCCAATCAGTAATATGTCATCCACATATAATATCAGAAATGCTATCGAGCTCCCACTCACTTTCTTGTAAATACAGGCTTCTCCAAAAGTCTGTATAAAACCAAGTGCTTTGATCACACTATCAAAGCGTTTATTCCAACTCCGAGAGGCTTGCACCAGTCCATAAATGGATCGCTGGAGCTTGCACACTTTGTTAGCTCCCTTTGGATCGACAAAACCTTCCGGTTGCATCATATACAACTCTTCTTCCAGAAATCCATTCAGGAATGCAGTTTTGACATCCATTTGCCAAATTTCATAATCATAAAATGCGGCAATTGCTAACATGATTCGGACAGACTTAAGCATCGCTACGGGTGAGAAGGTCTCATCGTAGTAAATCCCTTGAACTTGTCGAAAACCTTTCGCAACAAGTCGAGCTTTATAGACAGTAACATTACCATCAGCGTCAGTCTTCTTCTTGAAGATCCATTTATTTTCAATGGCTTGCCGACCATCGGGCAAGTCAACCAAAGTCCATACTTTGTTCTCATACATGGATCCCATCTCGGATTTCATGGCTTCAAGCCATTTTGCGGAATCTAGGCTCACCATCGCTTCTTCATAGTTCGTAGGTTCGTCATGGTCTAGTAACATGACCTCCAGAACAGGATTGCCGTACCACTCTGGTGCGGATCTTGATCTAGTTGACCTACGAGGTTCAGTAATAACTTGATCTGAAGTTTCATGATCATTATCATTAACTTCCTCACTAATTAGTGTAGGTATCGCAGAAACTGATTTCTGCGATGATCTACTTTCCAATAAGGGAGCAGGTACAGTTACCTCATCAAGTTCTACTTTCCTCCCACTCACATCTTTCGAGAGAAACTCCTTCTCTAGAAAGGATCCATTCTTAGCAACGAATATCTTGCCTTCGGATCTGTGATAGAAGGTGTACCCAACAGTCTCCTTTGGGTATCCTATGAAGACACATTTCTCCGATTTAGGTTCGAGCTTATCAGGTTGCAGTTTCTTCACATAAGCGTCGCAACCCCAAACTTTAAGATACGACAACTTTAGTTTCTTGCCAAACCATAGTTCATAAGGCGTCGTCTCAACGGATTTCGATGGTGTCCTATTTAGAGTGAATGCAGCCGTCTCTAAAGCATAACCCCAAAACGATAGCGGTAAATCAGTAAGAGACATCATAGATCGTACCATATCTAATAAAGTATGATTACGATGTTCGAACACACCATTACGCTGTGGTGTTCCGGGTGGCGTGAGTTGCGAAACTATTTCACATTGTTTCAAATGTAGGCCAAACTCGTAACTCAAATATTCTCCTCCACGATCAGATCTTAGGAATTTTATTTTCTTGTTACGATGATTTTCAACTTCACTCTGAAATTCTTTGAACTTTTCAAATGTTTCAGACTTATGTTTCATTAAGTAGATATACCCATATCTGCTCAAATCATCTGTGAAGGTGAGAAAATAACGATATCCGCCACGAGCCTCATTATTCATCGGACCACATACATCTGTATGTATGATTTCCAACAAATCTGTTGCTCTCTCCATAGTTCCGGAGAACGGTGTTTTGGTCATCTTGCCCATGAGGCACGGTTCGCAAGTACCAAGTGATTCAAAATCAAGTGATTCCAAAATTCCATCAGTATGGAGTTTCTTCATGCGCTTTACACCGATATGACCCAAACGGCAGTGCCACAAATAAGTTGCACTGTCATTATCAACTCTGCATCTTTTGGCTTCGACATTATGAATATGTGTATCACTACTATCGAGATTCATTAAAAATAGACCACTCTTCAAGGGTGCATGACCATAAAAGATATTATTCATATAAATAGAACAACCATTATTCTCTGATTTAAATGAATAACCGTCTCGCATTAAACAAGATCCAGATATAATGTTCATGCTCAACGCTGGCACCAAATAACAATTATTTAGGTGTAAAACTAATCCCGAAGGTAGATGTAGAGGTAGCGTGCCGACGGCGATCACATCGACTTTGGAACCATTTCCCACGCGCATCATCACCTCGTCCTTAGCCAATCTTCGCTTAATCCGTAGCCTCTGTTTCGAGTTGCAAATATTAGCAACAGAACCAGTATCAAATACCTAGGTGCTACTGCGAGTATTAGTAAGGTACATATCAATAACATGTATATCACATATACCTTTGTTAACCTTGCCATCCTTTTTATCCGCCAAATACTTGGGGCAGTTCCGCTTCCAGTGACCAGTCTGCTTACAGTAGAAGCACTCAGTTTCAGGCTTAGGTCCAGACTTGGATTTCTTCACCTGAACAGCAACTTGCTTGCTGTTCTTCTTGAAGTTCCCTTTCTTCTTCCCTTTGCCCTTTTTCTTGAAACTAGTGGTTTTACTGACCATCAACACTTGATGCTCCTTTTTGATTTCTACCTCCGCTGCCTTTAGCATTACGAAGAGCTCGGGAATTGTCTTATCCATCCCTTGCATGTTATAGTTCATCACGAAGCTCTTGTAGCTTGGTGGCAGTGATTGAAGAATTCTGTCAATGACGCAATCATCCGGAAGTTGAACTCCCAGTTGAATCAAGTGATTATTATACCCAGACATTCTGAGTATATGCTCACTGACAGAACTATTCTCTTCCATCTTGCAGCTATAGAACTTATTGGAGACTTCATATCTCTCAATCCGGGCATTTGCTTGAAATATTAACTTCAACTCCTGGAACATCTCATATGCTCCATGACGTTCAAAACGTCGTTGAAGTCCCGGTTCTAAGCCGTAAAGCATGGCACACTGAACTATTGAGTAGTCATCAGCTTTGCTCTGCCAGACGTTCATAACTTCTGGCGTTGCTCTTGCAGGAGGCCTGGCACCTAGCGGTGCTTCCAGGACGTAATTCTTCTGTGCAGCAATGAGGATAATCCTCAAGTTACGGACCCAGTCCGTGTAATTGCTACCATCATCTTTCAACTTAGCTTTCTCAAGGAACGCATTAAAATTCAACGGAACAACAGCACGGGCCATTTATCTATAATTAACATAGACAAGCAAGATACTATTAGGTACTAAGTTCATGATAAATTTAAGTTCAATTAATCATATTACTTAAGAACTCCCACTTAGATAGACATCTCTCTAATCATCTAAGTGATCATGTGATCCAAATCAACTAAACCATGTCCGATCATCATGTGAGATGGAGTAGTTTCAATGGTGAACATCACTATGTTGATCATATCTACTATATGATTCACGCTCGACCTTTCGGTCTCCGTGTTCCGAGGCCATATCTGCATATGCTAGGCTCGTCAAGTTTAACCTGAGTATTCCGCGTGTGCAACTGTTTTGCACCCTTTGTATTTGAACGTAGAGCCTATCACACCCGATCATCACGTGGTGTCTCAGCACGAAGAACTTTCGCAACGGTGCATACTCAGGGAGAACACTTTTATCTTGAAATTTTAGTGAGAGATCATCTTATAATGCTATCGTCAATCAAAGCTAGATAAGATGCATAAAGGATTAACATCACATGCAATCAATATAAGTGATATGATATGGCCATCATCATCTTGTGCTTGTGATCTCCATCTCCGAAGCACCGTCATGATCACCATCGTCACCGGCTCGACACCTTGATCTCCATCGTAGTATCGTTGTCGTCTCGCCAACTAATTGCTTTTACGACTATCGCTACCGCTTAGTGATAAAGTAAAACTATTACATGGCGATTGCATTTCATACAATAAAGCGACAACCATATGGCTCCTGCCAGTTGCCGATAACTCGGTTACAGAACATGATCATCTCATACAACAAATTATATCACATCATGTCTTGACCATATCACATCACAACATGCCCTGCAAACACAAGTTAGACGTCCTCTACTTTGTTGTTGCATGTTTTACGTGGCTGCTATGGGCTTAGCAAGAACCGTTCTTACCTACGCATCAAAACTACAACGATAGTTTGTCAAGTTGGTGCTGTTTTAACCTTCGCAAGGACAGGGCGTAGCCACACTCGGTTCAACTAAAGTGAGAGAGACAGACACCCGCCAGTCACCTTTAAGCAACGAGTGCTCCGAACGGTGAAACCAGTCGCGCGTAAGCGTACGCGTAATGTCCGTCCGGGCCGCTTCATCTCACAATACCGCTGAACCAAAGTATGACATGCTGGTAAGCAGTATGACTTATATCGCCCACAACTCACTTGTGTTCTACTCGTGCATAGCATCAACGCATAAAACCAGGCTCGGATGCCACTGTTGGGTAACGTAGTAATTTCAAAAAATTTCCTACGCACACGCAAGATCATGGTGATGCATAGCAACGACAGGGGAGAGTGTTGTCCACGTACCCTCGTAGACCGACAGCGGAAGCGTTATCACAACGCGGTTGATGTAGTCGTACGTCTTCACGATCCGACCTATCAAGTACCGAACGCACGGCACCTCCGAGTTCTACACACGTTCAGCTCGATGACGTCCCTCGAACTCCGATTCAGCCGAGTGTTGAGGGAGAGTTTCGTCAGCACGACGGCGTGGTGACGATGATGATGTTCCACCGACGCAGGGCTTCGCCTAAGCTCCGCAACGGTATTATCGAGGTGTAATATGGTGGAGGGGGGCACCGCACACGGCTAAAATATCGTATATCAAGTGTGTATAGAGGTGCCCCCTGCCCCCGTATATAAAGGAGCAAGGGGGAGGCCGGCTGCCCTAGGCGCGCCAAGGAGAGGGGGGGAGTCCTCCTCCTAGTAGGAGTAGGACTCCCCTTTCCTAGTCCACCTAGGAAAAGAAGGGGGGAAGGAAAGAGAGGGAGAGGGAGAGGGAAAGGGAAAGGGGGCTGCGCCCCCCTCTCCTAGTCCAACTAGGATTCCTCCTAGGAGGGGGCGCACCACCTCCTGGCTGCTGCCCTCTCTCTCCCCTCAAGGCCCACTAAGGCCCAATACTTCCCCGGGGGGTTCCGGTAACCCTCCGGCACTCCGGTTTAATCCGAAACTTCTCTGGAACACTTCGGGTGTCCGAATATAGTCGTCCAATATATCAATCTTTATGTCTTGACCATTTAGAGACTCCTCGTCATGTCCGTCATCACATCCGGGACTCCGAACAACCTTCGGTACATCAAAACATATAAACTCATAATATAACTGTCATCGTAACGTTAAGCGTGTGGACCCTACGGGTTCGAGAACTATGTAGACATGACCGAGACACCTCTCCGGTCAATAACCAATAGTGGAACCTGGATGCTCATATTGGTTCCCACATATTCTACGAAGATCTTTATCGGTCAAACCGCATAACAACATACGTTGTTCCCTTTGTCATCGGTATGTTACTTGCCCGAGATTCGATCGTCGGTATCTCGATACCTAGTTCAATCTCGTTACCGGCAAGTCTCTTTACTTGTTCCGTAATACATCATCCCGCAACTAACTCATTAGTCACAATGCTTGCAAGGCTTATAGTGATGTGCATTACCGAGTGGGCCCAGAGATACCTCTCCGACAATCGGAGTGACAAATCCTAATCTCGAAATACGCCAACCCAACAAGTACCTTTGGAGACACCTGTAGACCACCTTTATAATCACCCATTTACGTTGTGACGTTTGGTAGCACACAAAGTGTTCCTCCAGTAAACGGGAGTTGCATAATCTCATAGTCATAGGAACATGTATAAGTCATGAAGAAAGCAATAGCAACATACTAAACGATCGGGTGCTAAGCTAACGGAATGGGTCATGTCAATCACGTCATTCTCCTAATGAGGTGATCCCATTAATCAAATGACAACTCATGTCTATGGCTAGGAAACATAACCATCTTTGATTAACGAGCTAGTCAAGTAGAGGCATACTAGTGACACTCTGTTTGTCTATGTATTCACACATGTATTATATTTCCGGTTAATACAATTCTAGCATGAATAATAAACATTTATCATGATATAAGGAAATATATAATACTCTATTATTGCCTCTAGGGCATATTTCCTTCAGTCGTCTCGCCAACTATTGCTTCTACGACTATCGCTACCGCTTAGTGATAAAAGTAAAGCAATTACAGGGCGATTGCATTGCATACAATAAAGCGACAACCATATGGCTCCTGCCAGTTGCCGATAACTCGGTTACAAAACATGATCATCTCATACAATAAATATAGCATCATGCCTTGACCATGTCACATCACAACATGCCCTACAAAAACATGTTAGACGTCCTCTACTTTGTTGTTGCAAGTTTTACGTGGCTGCTACGGGCTGAGCAAGAACCGTTCTAACCTACGCATCAAAACCACAACGATAGTTTGTCAAGTTAGTGTTGTTTTAACCTTCTCAAGGACCGGGCGTAGCCACACTCGGTTCAACTAAAATTGGAGAAACTGACACCCGCCAGCCACCTGTGTGCAAAGCACGTCGGTAGAACCAGTCTCGCGTAAGCGTACGCGTAATGTCGGTCCAGGCCGCTTCATCCAACAATACCGCCGAACCAAAGTATTACATGCTGGTAAGCAGTATTACTTGTATCGCCCACAACTCACTTGTGTTCTACTCGTGCATATAACATCTACGCATAAAACCTGGCTCGGATGCCACTGTTGGGGAACGTAGTAATTTCAAAAAAATTCCTACGCACACGCAAGATCATGATGATGCATAGCAACGAGAGGGGAGACTGTTGTCCACGTACCCTCGTAGACCGAAAGCGGAAGCGTTAGCACAACGCGGTTGATGTAGTCATACGTCTTCACAATCCGACCGATCAAGTACCGAACGCACGACACCTCCGAGTTCAGCACACGTTCAGCCCGATGACGTCCCTTGAACTCTGATCCAGCCGAGTGTTGAGGGAGAGTTTCGTCAGCACGACGGCGTGGTGACGATGATGATGTTCTACCGACGCAGGGCTTCGCCTAAGCACCACTACAGTATTATCGAGGTGGACTATGGTGGAGGGGGGCACCGCACACGGCTAAAAGATCAACTGATCAATTGTTGTCTCTATGGGGTGCCCCCTGCCCCCATATATAAAGGAGGGAGGGAGAGGTCGGCCCAAGAGGGGGCGCGCCAAGTGTGGGGAGTCCTACTAGGACTCCCAAGTCCTAGTAGGATTCCCCTTTCCTTTCCGGAGTAGGAGAGAAGGAAAGAGGAGGAGAGGGAGAAGGAAAAGGGGGATGCACCCCTTGTCCAATTCGGACCAGAGGGGGGGGTGCGCGCCTCCTTCCTTTTGGCCTCTCTCCTCTATTCCCGTATGGCCCAATAAGGCCCAATACTTCTCCCGGTGAATTCCCGTAACTCCTCGGTACTCCGAAAATACCCGAATCACTCGGAACCTTTCCGATGTCCGAATATAGTCGTCCAATATATCGATCTTTACGTCTCGACCATTTCAAGACTCCTCGTCATGTCCCCGATTTCATCCGGGAGTCCAAACTACTTTCGGTACATCAAATCACATAAACTCATAATACAATCGTCACCGAAACTTTAAGCGTGCGGACCCTACGGGTTCGAGAACTATGTAGACATGACCGAGACACGTCTCCGGCCAATAACCAATAGCGGAACCTGGATGCTCATATTGGCTCCCACATAATCTACGAAGATCTTTATCGGTCAAACCACATAACAAGATACGTTTGTTCCCTTTGTCATCGGTATGTTACTTGCCTGAGATTCGATCGTCGGTATCTCAATACCTAGTTCAATCTCGTTACTGGCAAGTCTCTTTACTTGTTCCGGAATACATCATCCTGTAACTAACTCATTAGTTACAATGCTTGCAAGGCTTATAGTGATGTGCATTATCGAGTGGGCCCAGAGATACCTCTCCGACAAACGGAGTGACAAATCCTAATCTCGAAATACGCCAACCCAACAAATACCTTCGGAGACACCTGTAGAGCACCTTTATAATCACCCAGTTACGTTGTGACGTTTGGTAGCACACAAGGTGTTCCTCCGGTAAACGGGAGTTGCATAATCTCATAGTCATAGGAACATGTATAAGTCATGAAGAAAGCAATAGCAACATACTAAACGATCAAGTGCTAAGCTAACGGAATGGGTCAAGTCAATCACATCATTCTCCTAATGATGTGATCCCGTTAATCAAATGACAACTCATGTCTATGGTTAGGAAACTTAACCATCTTTGATTAACGAGCTAGTCAAGTAGAGGCATACTAGTGACACTATGGTTGTCTATGTATTCACACATGTATTATGTTTCCGGTTAATACAATTCTAGCATGAATAATAAACATTTATCATGAAATAAGGAAATAAACAATAACTTTATTATTACCTCTAGGGCACATTTCCTTCAGAAGAAGCGTAGGGGGGGGGGTCCATTCTCTCTCTTTCAGCCCCGCGTGTGCTCTGGTTGTTAGTACTCTCGTGGATTAAGGAAGAAAATTATGTCGGAAGGAAATCAGGGAAAATGAGGACGCCTATTTTGGGGATAGTAGACTAAAAAAGGAAATATTTGATTAAGGAAGAAAATAACATGGGATATTACGTGATACTTTGGCATTTGGGGGGCCTCCTTGGCGTCGGGGGCCCAGGGTGGCCGCTCCTCTCCCCCTCCCTCCTCAGGGCCGGGCCTGGTCCGGACTGCTAAGTGGACATATACAGGTCCCCGTTAGATGGCAAAAGTGGTTCAGACACTGCGATCCAGACATATAATGAAGGTTTGAGGGTCTGCCTTGGAGATGCCCTAAGTTCTAGGTTTTGCTGGCAAGGAAAATGATAGTAATGCTTTGTGCAAGTGTGATGTTTT
The DNA here is from genome assembly GCF_018294505.1 of Triticum aestivum. Lineage (NCBI taxonomy): Eukaryota > Viridiplantae > Streptophyta > Magnoliopsida > Poales > Poaceae > Triticum > Triticum aestivum. The sequence continues at coordinate 431,266,951 of NC_057805.1, forward strand.
TCTTTTTGAGATAGCGACAAAAACACTGTCTATTCATTAAGAAAAGAGAGAATTTGAAACATATGTTCTATTGCATCTGGAACGGTTTACCTGCTCTGTCCCAACAGGAGTAATAATTCTACACTGGCATTCTTTAACAATGGGATACCTCTCTACCCCGTAACAATCTCGTAACCTACCCGTAGGTCTAGGATTATTGGCCCCTACGGTGTCTATGTGTATAGATGTGTGACTAAACACATGAACCATATATTTCCTTCAGATGATTGCGAACGGACAGATTTTTCTAATGTTATAGAAAATGGAACAAACCCAACATATATGATCTGATGAACCAACAAAAAAGAAGGCCAAAACCTCCTAACCTCGGCATCCGCTTGAGCTGGAGTCAGTTGCTTCAGATGCAAATTTGTTAGACTTATGAACATTTCTTATGTAACCTATGGACCTTCCTCCTTCCGATC